>NC_056725.1:777281896-777371896 GCF_019279795.1 Protopterus annectens | reverse complement strand
AAGATATTGATAAATTATAAAACAACACCCAAGTCCTCATATTAGAATTATATAACAAAAGGGCACTCATTACAGCTAACTGAAGAAATTAGATCAAATATTTTATTGTCAGTAAAACATACATCCTTTATACAATACTGGAAAGTTTTTAATTGGAAATGCTTGCACAGTTCATTCTTCTCCAGATAGAATTACTAAAATTAATTCTTCCACAAAGGGAATGTGTTGGAGGTGTGAGCAAATACACAATGCAGATTGGAATCACATTTTTTTCGACTGTGTTAAAATTAAGCCATTTTGGAATAGTATTAAAAACATTTTACAAGCTTTATTTAATGAATCGTTTAACTTATCTAAAGCTCTAGTATTAGTTAATGTGTACAAAGGTCCTCATTTGAATTAGTCAAATATGTATCTATATGGACAATACTTGCAATCTTAAGGAAGTGTATAATAAGAAGATGGAATACAAACACAATACCAACGTTGGAAGACTTCTACAGCCTACTGAAGACCACAGCATTGCTGGAAATTAAAATTAAAGAATTATGGATTCATCCTAAGCCATTTATTAATAATCCATGGAAAAAAGTCTTATTAATTGACACTTTACAAAAACTGAACAGATAGACTCTGATAACTGGATTCTTATACCTATAAAGTAATTGTATATATTGAGCTCTGTTATAGTGTCAGGCTGATGTAAATAGTGTACATAGTTATTTAAGATGTTATATACAAATACTATGGAATTTTTTCAACTGTATTTGAAAAATAAACATTTTTTTGAGAAAAAAAGAATCTGAGGGAGAGAGGCCAGAGAGAGTTGTGAGGGTAAAGGGTGGAAGGTCTAAGCGTAATATTACTAGGTGATCACACAAGTGCGCTACTAAGGGAAAATTTGCATCTGGAATACCTCACAAAGGGTTAAAACAGTGCAGCTGTGGTGCATGATGTGTAAACAAGTCCAAACAAGCTCAAACACCCTATAATAATACTGCAACAACAAATCCACAGGTGGTGTGACCAATAAGGCTCAGAGTACCAATATAAAACACATTTATTCAATTAATATAAAAGATGGTTAAGCGCTTTCGTCAAAACTGACTTCATTAGAACTATGAATTAAAAAGACCAAACA
Source organism: Protopterus annectens (assembly GCF_019279795.1). Classification (NCBI taxonomy): domain Eukaryota; kingdom Metazoa; phylum Chordata; order Ceratodontiformes; family Protopteridae; genus Protopterus; species Protopterus annectens. The sequence continues at coordinate 777,370,755 of NC_056725.1, read as the reverse complement.
CTTGCATATCTAAAATGCAAGGTCACAGGATAACATAAAAAATTTTTAATGGGGTATTACCCTCATTTTATACACACATGGCTTTTCTCTTTAGCACAGGCATAATAGTGGTACTGTAATTTATCCCTGGCTCAGATGTTGCATTTAGTGTTAATTGCCATTTGAGCTCACTCTCCTCAGTTTTATTTTCCTAGTAACTTCCCTTTACATCCTTCATAATTCTTTCTAAAATACCAAATTTAAAATTAAAATGTTTTCCTTGACAAGGTCATTTACTTTGTCCAAATATTGCATTATTATTGTCACCATTCTTAACAGCATATAAATGCATTTCTGTAAATTTCTAGTTGTTTTTCCCACATAAAAAAGTTACAGGTTTTACACACTGCAATATACACAATACCATGCGTACCACAATTCCCTAGTGCCAGTAGCTCTACAAGTAGCACAACCACCTTTGATGCTGAAAAGTCAGACGCCTGTAGGTTCAATTCTTACCTAGCTATGAACCTATATATCAAACAAAGCTCCTCATTAGCACTCCTCAAGAGAAATCTTGATGATTAGATGGGAAATAGGAAATTCACCCCAGGGATGACTTCTGTGGCTCTGCTCTACAGGGGCAGAGGAAAATAATTTTCTTGGGTGGCGAAAGCCAGGGTACCATTTTGGCTAGACTTATATAGGCCCTAGGGCCACCTATGAACCTGTGAACTCAGAATAACTTTCCATGGGGGTAGGGCACCAACAACAATACTACTGTCCTGATTAATATAGTTGCAGTAGTTACACATGCCATGCTTTTTAGTCCCCCATCCCCCCCGAAGTGCTGTTGTCAGCATGCCTTGTAATTGGATATTCTAGTAAGTTTTTTTAAATTGTTACCTGTCTTGAAGACAAATTTTGTTTTTTCCCCAACTTGTTCAAAAATGTCTGTGTTACCTCAAAAGGCCCAATTTCTTGTTAAAATCTCTTTCAAAACATCACTTTTACCATCAGAATTAATGAACATAGAATGGGGAAAATTTTCATGTGTTTGGTACTTGTGCCCAACTATACCTTCACTAGAACTCAATAAGGGAATTAGTTTTACTCCCCACTCATTCGAGATGTTTTCTCCCATTTCTAAAAGAAAATTCTTTGGGTACCCCCTCTCTAAAAACATACTGACTAAATTACCAAGTTCAAGTTTGAATGTGCTTAGGTCAGAGCACATTCTGGCAGCTCTTTACCATTTGGCCTTTTACAATATTTCATTTAATGTGGGGTGGATGCTGACTGGTATAATTAAGATAGCTATTTGAGAAGGTAGGTTTCCTATAAACATTAGAGCCAAGCATACCCTCTGTCTTAATTTTAAAGATGATTACATCTACATAATCTACTGAGTCTTCCCAATGTGTATGTGTGAACTTAAAAATGAATTCACATTATTAATATGATGAGTGAACTCATCCCTTTTACTGTCTTTCTTTTTCTATAGAACAAAGATATCATCCAAAAATCTAAGATAGACATACCAACATTCATCATAACCTTGGTAGAAAACATATCTCTTCTCCTAGGCGTACATGACCAGGTTTGCATAGGTAGGGGTGCAATTAGCACCCATTGCCACCCCTTTTACTTGCTTGAAGAATTCATCCCCAAAACACACAATTGTTAAGAATAATCTCCATACATTCTACCATAATGTTAGCTAAACAAGGTTTAAGGGTAGTAAGTTCTTCCAAGGCATCCCTAAACAACTTGGTACGTCTATCTTAGATTTTTGGACGGCATCTTTGTTCTATGGGGAAAAAAAATAGTAAAAGGGATGAAGTTCATTCATCATATTAATAATGTGAATTCATTTCTTACGTTCACACATACACATTGGGAAGACTCAGTGGATTATTTAATGTAACCATCTTTAAAATGAAGACAGAGGGTATGTTTGGCTTTAAGGTTTATAGGAAACCTACCTTCTCAAATAAAAACACAAACCAGGTCGCAGCTAGGATAAATGTACTGTTGGTAAAACAAAAAAATCAATATACCCACAAACAGCATCCAATAGCACAGCCAACTGTTCAGGAAGACGTAAATCACAGTCCAGTTTATAAAATCACACAGAAAACTTCATTCCAACAGGTAAGCGCTTTCATGGTGTTGCCACCACTTCTAATCTAAGGTCAATAACCAACCAGAATCACATCATGGTTAGAATAAATTCTATCACACCCATATACCAATTGAGAACATACAGCTTCTTGTCCTAAAAAATAATATACATATTTTCAATGTGTAATAAAATATGTGCAAATGTAAAAATATGTGCAAATGTAAAAAATATGTGCAAATCAAAAGATATATATTTCATTTAAAAAGTTTCCTATTTTTTTAACACCGTTCTTAAAGAAACCCTGTCATTTAATCCTCTCCCCTGTCAGCCCTCAGTCTAATTATCTATCTTATCTCTGATGTTTCTTTTTGGTTACTTAAATCTCCCCCTCTCTCATTGTCCCAAATTTTTTCAACAGCTAGGAATCGAAATGTGTTTGCCCATTTAGTTTTGCATGCTTCGCCAATGCATCTGTCAAGGTGCCCTTCTTGATGTTCATCAAATGCTCTCTTATTCTAAACCTAAATGTCCTGTTGGTTTTGTCAACATAATATGCTGAGCAGATATTACATATAACTAAACTATATTGTTGGTATTACAATCTGCTGCTACATTAAATGAAGTTATCACACCTGTATCTGGATGTCTAAAACTATTTGTGCTGTCCATATATTAGCATTGATCACTTTTGTTGCAAGGGTGGTACCTTTGGCACCTAACTTTCTGTTAACACTATCACTGGAGTAGCAAAGTATTCTTTTAAGTGATTTCCTGTTCTTAAACATAAAATTGGGTTTCTCACCCACTATCTTTTTAATCTCAGCATTTGAGGTTAGTATCAGCCAGTGCTTTTTAATGATCTGTTACAGCATTCGTGTTGCTTGAAAAATATGTGGGAACCCGTACATATTTATTTGCACTCTGTGGTCCTTTTTTACTTTTAATTGTGCTTGTTGAAAAGTATGGCTTCCCTAGATCTTCTCTCCAGCTCTTAGCATTCCTTAAGATCTCCTCTTTTTCCCAATCTACATAACCTCTCTGTTGCAGTCTCTCTGTAAGGTCATGTAATTCGTGTTCAAGCTCTCTATCATCAGCTGTTAACCTTGATGCTCTTAATGCTTGCCTCTTCACTACATTCCTAAAAATGTGCTTAGGGTGCATACTGCTGTGTACTATGGCATTTCTGCAGCATTCCTTCCTGTAAATCTTAGTCTACCCAACCCATCATTGTATATTTTAACATCTAGGAATTCATTTTCATTATACGAACACTTCAGATCAAAATTCAGGAAGCTAGTACTATTATTGATAGTATTGTGAAGTTGATACAACTCTTCATCACTACCTTGTCACAGCATAAAAAGGTCATCCACAAAGTGCCTATAGAACACTAGCTGCTGCCTTTTACCCCTCTTGACAACATGTTTGTTCTCCCATGTTGCCGTAACTTAAATATGCATAGCTATTTGCTGTAGGGGTACCCATGGCTACCCCATCCTTCTGCAGATACAGCTTATGGTCATATATCATAATGTTATTTTGTAATATTAATTCCATTAGGAAACTTATAAGATCTATATTCTCATTATTATATTCACCATCTAACACTAAATACTGTCTCAGATATTCTATACCTTCTTCATTAGGTATTGAGGTGAATAATGCATGAACATCTAGTGTAACCATTAACATCAGGCCATTGTTCTCCCTACTACCTTCTCAAATAGTTATTTTGATTATACTAGTCAGCATCTGCCCCACATTAAAAGAAATATTGTAAAAGGCCAAATGGTAAGAGCTGCCAGAATGTGCTCTGACCTAAGTACATTCAAACTTGAACTTGGTAATTTAGTCAGTATGTTTTTAGAGAGGGGGTGCCCGAAGAATTTTCTTTTAGAAATAGGAAAAAACATCTTGAATGAATGGGGAGTAAATATATTTATTTTATTTTACATTTGTTGACCGGGATAGTCCGACTGGATGCATGTCCATTTTCAGCGGAGGCCCGGGGAGAAAAGCTCCAAGGGTAAGCAGTTACAGCATTACATAATACCAGCATTACATATTACAAACAGACTATTTACAGAGATTACATAAGTAAGCAAGTTAAACAAGTTCCACAGGTTACAGTTAATCCTTAGCACAAGTCAGGATTAAATTAAATTACACAGTAAACTAGTTAACAGATTTTTACACATTCTAGAGAGAGTTAGCCAGGCTTGATACATTGACATAGCCAGTTAAGTGACAAATGTTGTTTGAGTCCAGTTTTAAATTGACCTAAGGTGGAAAGTAAGGTAATATCAGCTGGAAGAGAGTTCCAGGATCTACTTACAGAGTTTGCAAAGAGAGAATCACCGGCTGTGTTCTTAATTTTGCTAGTCTGAATTAGTAGTTTGTTAGAGGATCGAAGTGGTCTAGGATTGTTATATGGGGTGATAATATTTTTAAGTGCCGGAGTATTGTCCGGATTATAGAGGATTTTATAGGCCATAATCAGTTGGTTATACTGGATTAGGCTGGGTAGTTCAAGCCACCCAAGCTTATTTAGATTGATGCAATGATGTGTCCTAAAAGGCAGCCCAGTGCAAACCTGGCAATGTGGCTGTAGCAAATTGAGAGTTTGTTAAGGACAGTCTTGTTTAAATTCGAGAGTAGAGGGGATGCATACAGAAGGGTTGAAAGAAGGTGAGAGCGAGCTATAGTAATTTTAGCTGGAGGGGTTAGGAAGGCTTTTATTCTGTAAAGTGACCCTAGTTTTTTTGATGGTTTTGATAGTTTGGTTAAAATGTAAGTCAAATTTTAGATTATTGTCTATGATGACACCTAATAGTTATGTAGATGGGTCAGGGGAGATTATTGTGCCATCATTTGATTTTATGGTAAAGGTGAAAGCGGTAGACCTACGTGTTGGTGAAAATAACAGCATTGTAGTTTTTTTGGGATTTAGGATCAGACGATGTTCAGAAAGCCAGTTTTCTATTGTATTAAAGGTGGTCTGGGTACCTGACCGCAACTCTACTGGAGATGTGGCTGAGCAAATCAGAGTAGAGTCGTCAGCATATTGGATACAGCTGACTTTTGGGATGACAGTATAAAGGTCGTTAATGAAGCTGGAGAACAGCAAGGGCCCTAGTATAGAGCCTTGTGGTACTCCAAGGGTGTTAGGTAGAAGGTTAGAGAGTTTGTTCTGCCAGAGGGGACAGCCTGCTGTCAACCATTCAGGTAGGATTGAAACCATTGGAGGGCTCCAGTATCTAGACAGAATGTTTGCAGGGTGTGGATTAAAAGTTGGTGATCAACCAGATCGATATTCCCCCTATTGAGTTCTAGTGAGGGGATAGTTGGGCACAAGTACCAAACACATGAACATTTTTCCCATTCTGTGTTCATTAATTTTGATGGTAAAAGCGATTTCTTGAAAGAAATTTTAACAAGAAATTGGACCATTTTTAGAGGTAACACAGAAATTTTTGAACAACTTGGGGGGGGGAAACAAAATTTGTCTTTAAGACAAGTAATTTAAAAAACTTACTAGAACATCCAATTTAAAATACATGCTGTGACAACAGCACTTTGGGTGGGGGGACTAAAAAGTGTGGTATGTGTAAGTACTGCAAATATATTAATCAGGACAGTAGTATTGTTGTTGGAGCATCCCCCCCCCCCCCCCATGGAGAGTTTTTCTGAGTTCAGGGAATTGCGATACACATGGTATTGTGTATATTGCAATGTGGAAAACTTGTAACTTTTTTTATGTGGGGAAGTTTACGGAAACACATCTATGAGCATTTATATGCAGTTAAGAATGGTGACAGTAATACACTATTTAGACATAGTAATGGACTTTGTCAAGGAAAACATTTTAATTTTAAATTTGGTATTTTAGAAAGAATTATGAAGGATGTGAAGGGAGGCTACTGGGAAAATAAAATTGAGGAGAGTGAGCTCAAATGGCAATTAAGACTAAATGCAACATCTGAGCCAGGGATAAATGACAGTACCTCTGTTATGCCTGTGCTTAAGAGAAAAGCCATGTGTGTATAAAATGGGGGTAATAACCCTTTAAAAATTAATTTTTATCATGTGACCCTGGATTTTAGATATTTAAATGTTTGGTCTTTTTAATTCATGGTTCTGATGAAGTCAGTTTTGACGTAAGCGCTTGACCATCTTTTTATATTCGTTGAATAAATGTATTTTATATTGGGACTCTGAGCCTTATTGGTCACACCACCTGTGGATTTGGTGTTGCAGTTTTAGTTTCTTTATCCTTCGGCAGCACGCTTTGGTTTTTATTTGTGCCCTGTAATAATAAAGAGATGAAGGGTTTTGCCTGGGATGGGAAGACTACAAGAGTCAAGTGGGATAAGATGATTCTTCAGTAGAACAGTGCGCATTGGGATTACCCAATTTAAAAAGGTATTTCAAAGCTACACAGTTAAGGCTCCTATACATAGCACAAGCAGAAAACTATAATTCAAAGTGGAAACGGATGATGGTGAAATGGGGAGGCGGGCTCAAGAAATAAGGAGAGACTGGGATTTTGGATGCTGGCCTTTAAGGAGAATAACAATCCTACAGAATATTGTATCCATAAAGTAGCAGAAAGTATTCGAAGAACTAAGCTAAGATGGGAATGGAGAAAGGAGATTCTTGCTGATAGGGATGACTGCAATTAGGGATATAAACAATAGGTAATAGTGGGCTGGAATTTATTGGAGAAAAGTGGCAAAGGAACCAAAGGTATTTGGAGCAAATAACAAGGGAGGGAAAGGTAATAGAATGGGAAGATGCCAAGAACTTACTTGGACTGTAGGTTAGAGATTGCCTTCCCTATCAAGGATTGATATCAAAGTATAGGCAAAGAGAAATAAATAGGGGGATCCTAATCAAAAGATCAGCACTGGTAGAGCTTTTAGTAGAAGAACAGAAGTTGCTTTTAAAGAAATAATTAGTAAGAGTATTTAAAATATTGTACGATAACTATAAGAATCAATCAGATGATGTTAGGATGGATTGGGTAGAGAGACTGGATAAGAAATTCACAGAGAAACGATGGGGGGATATATGTATGTCTTTCAATCATGCAACAAAGTCTAGAAGGTTTAGGATCTTTGCTTGGAAGTATTTACATAGGTATTTTTATACCCCAAGTAGAATCCAAAGAATTTTTCCTTAGGTAGGCAGCAAATGTTTGAGGTGTGATGGGGAAGAAAGAGGAAACTGGAGCATATTTTCTGGGAGTGTAATGAATTGGCAGACTGTAAAGATTCCCTGCAGACTGCTCTGTTGGAGATGCAAGGTGAGCAAATTGGTGTAACTAAGGAAATTATTTCTTTGAGCTATGATACAGAGTTGGAATTGCCTGGACATAGTAAGGCCTTGCAGAATGTAATTATGATGGCTGCCAACAAAGCAATTGCTAGAAAATGGAAATCAAAGTCTAAACCAACTTTACTACAAGTAATGAAGATAGTAACAGAGATAAAAAAATTAAATTGGGATTTTTAGAAGAGGGTAAGAGCAAATTACATAGGAAAACATGGGAACTGTGGGATCAATACATGTAGAGGAGGAATGAGGGTTAAAAGAAGGCAGGATTTGAATGAGCTATGTAATGTTTGCCTGACAATGACTGGATATATTACAAGTGATGTATACAGTTTTTTTCTGCTACAATTGTGTTAGCATGGCTTGTAATTTATAATGTTTGCAACCGAAATTGTGTCTGTATGGTTTATTTTCATTTATATAAAAGTAAGATTACCCAAGTCACGCATGATGATTTAATGAAGATGTTTCTTGTTTAAAAAAGCAAAACAAAAAAAATCAAAGAGCTTTTCATCCACAAGAAAAAATAGATCTTTAGTTAGATCAGTTTCTAAGGTTTTCCATGAAGACTTCGGTCACTGCGAGGGAGTACCTCAGGATTTTGTGTCTTGCGACATCTAGGATTCTCATGATACCACTAGCAAGACTCCATGTGAGAAAGATACAGTGGTATCTGAAATCTTTTTGGTCCCAACATTAACACCCTGTCTTTTCGGATCCCAGTATGTGGGTTTGTCAGAAGATAAATCACTTGGTGGAGACAACAAATATCCTTAAGTCAAGGTCTCCCCTTCTCCCTCCTTGCTCCAAAGCAGTCACCACAGGTGCTTTAGACTTTGCTTGGGGAGCAGTTTTGTAAAGAGATAAAAGTGCAGGGGGTGTGGACACTACGGACAGATACAAGTATACAAATATCAAGGAGTTGCTTGCCCTGATCAAGGCACTCAATTCTCTGAACCATCTTTGGTCCCCGGGATGTCTTCAAGTGGTTACGGGCAACACAACAGTGATGTGGTACATCAACAAGCAAGGGGAAACCAGGTTGTATTCTCTATGCAGGCTAGCCATGTTAGCTTGGAATATAACTTCACAGCACAATCTCACTCTGCAGGCATTCTACGCTCTGTCAGAGCAAAACTGTGTGGCATACAAGCTGAGCAGGACCAGGACCCTCACGAATTAAAACTAGGTCTGGGAGTCTTCCAAGTTTTGATCTGTCTGTGGAGAGTTCCTTGACCATTTTGTCTCCTCTTTGAACAATCAAGTGGCAAAATTATATTCCAGGACTCCATGTAAGAAGGCTGGGAGACAGATGCCTTTTCTTTGGACAGGAATGTTCCTGTATGCCTTTCCACTAATATCCAGGGTTTTCTGGAAGTTCAACAGGAATCCCCCAAGATCATTGTGGAGACTCCCATCTGGTCCAGGCAACCATGGTTCTCCCTTCTTTTGGAAATGACCAGGGACAGTTACCAAAAGCTTCCTCACAGAATGGACCTACTCACAGAAGAACACGGGTGTTTGATACACCCCAGCATCAAACCTCTTCAGTTGACTGGATGATAGGGTCTTAATTCCTTTTAGGCACCTGTTTTCTGAAGACTTGCAGCAGGTATTAATGGGGGCAAGAAAACCTTCTACTAGAAAATTATATAGTAACAAATGGAAAAGGTTTTCTAGTTGGTGCCAACAACATTGCCAGCGCCAATTCAGGGATAGTTGTCTAGTTTTACAATATTTTTGTGAGTTATCTTATGGCATTTCTTACTTCTCTATCAAGGTTCTTTTATTCTGCCATTTCAGTATGTCTGCCCATGGATCCTCATCTTTCTAGAATTTCTCATGTCAAAATGGTTTTGAAAGGGATTTTACTAAGAGACTTGAGAACATGAAAACCAGTAGCCCCTTCTTGGGGTCTTAATTTTTGTAGAACCTAACACTTGCTCCATTTGAACCAGCTATTCTGGCTGACTTGAGGTTCTTAACATGGAAAACAGTTTTATTGATTGATCTGACCTGAGATGCAAACTCTTATGGTGAGTTGACCCTACCTCATTTTCTACAAGGACAGAGTTTCTTTGAGAATTAATCCTTCTTTTATGCCTATAGTGATATCTGAGTTTACTTTAAGCTAAACTATCGGTCTCCCCATTCTCTTTTCTGAACAGAAAAATTAAGAAGAAAAAGGATACTTGTATACCTTGGGTGCCAACAGACAGCTCAGGTACTATCTTGACAGAAATAAATCAGGTCATCAGATCAGTTCATTTCTTATGAAGGTAAGAAGGGATGAATGGTGTCAAAATGGACTATTTCCAAATTATAGTCTAAGGCCATTACCCTTGGTTATATTCACCATGAGAAATCTGTTTGAGGCAGAGTCAAGATCCCCTCTATAAAAAACCTTGGCTTCTTCTATGGTTTTTTGGAAACGGTTCAATTCTAAAAGTATTCTAGAAGCTGATAATTGGTTCTCTGTACTGACTGTTACAAAGTACTATAAGCTGGATTCCTTCTGTAAGTCTAGATCTTCTTTGATACGACCATTCTCCAGTGGTTCCTTGACTCTTCTCCTTCCACCTCCCAAATAGAGTTGGCTGTGGTAATCTACCCACCTACTCCAGTGGTGATTTACTATGCAGAACATAGTACAGTTGTGCAACTTTGAACTTATCATAACAATAGATGTTCGAATGATCACTGCTGCAGTTGCTGTTCCCTTCCTCCAGCCCCCTTGTTTTTTTGGTGCATTGTTTTATGCTAGGGCATATACATTTTTTTTTTATTATTATTATTCCCAGCTAGCCTTGCCCTTTCGGGGCTCAGCCTCCATCTCTCTGCTGACAGGTAAGCTCTGAAGGGCTTCATGCCTGAGCTTTTCTTTTATTCAGCTCAGCTCGAGCTGCTTGACAGTTTGGGTAAATGGAAGGTGTCCTGAAGAGTTGGAAGCTGTTAGTTTGTTATATCCTTGCCAGGCTATAACCCATATAACCCCTTTGGTCCCCGATATGTCTACAAGTGGTTACGGACAATACAACAGTGATGTGGTACATCAACAAGCAAGGGGAAACCAGGTTGTATTCTCTATGCAGGCTAGCCATGTTATCTTGGAATATAACTTCACAGCACAATCTCACTCTGCAGACATTCTACGCTCTGTCAGAGCAAAACTGTGTGGCATACAAGCTGAGCAGGACCAGGACCCTCACGAATTAAAACTAGGTCTGGGGGTCTTCCACAGGAGTGATCATTCGAACATGTAATGTTGTGTTAAGTTCAGCTTACATAGCTGTATTTTTGCTACCCATATGCAAGACCTATGCTTTGCCTTTATATGTAGGACTGTTAATCAGAATAAATTCCAAGTTCATTCCCAAAGAGTAGTGTCAACTGACAACTTAAAACAGATCTGTTTGTGTGCCAGTTTTCTTTATGAAAAGGTCCAGTAAGGACAGACAAACATATAGGGCACACAATGGCTTTCCTCTTCAAATATTTTTAACATCCAGGCTTCTTGGGAATGGCTTTATACTTTGTATTGTTTTCCATTAACAGGGAATGGCACAATATTTCCAAGTAATACCTGTAAAATGAAACATCGTGTAAATAGTAAAAATATGGGAGTCCTTTATTATGCTGTTTAATTTCCCTTTGCTAGGGTGATGGCTGTATCATCACTTTTTTTCCATGTTGTATCTTTAGACTATAGTTATACAACATCACCCTGATCTTCCATACATATTTTCAAAAAACTGTATAAACTTAGCATTGTTCTTAGGACCAGAATTCCATGGCTGGAAAGCAAAGTAAGGTATTGCAGGACATATATTTTGGTTTACTAAGGGTTGTCACCTGTGAGGTAGGGAGATAGTTCTCATAAATGTGCCCAAAGAGTACAACCTACTACAGCAACATTATCTAAAAGTTATGTGAAATGCTGAACCTAAGTGCCTCCTTGAAGTCTGTTTTTGCTGCAGGAGAGTTTTCTGGTTTGCCTCCCTGATGTAATGTCAGCTGTTTTGTATTTATTTATTTTTTACAATACCAGCATGTGATCCTTACATTGACAGCCCTGCCTAAGCTTTCCATATCCATTTCTTATGTAGAAATGAGTGTTGTTGGCAGAAATGGCTCCCTTCTTGCTGTGGTCATTGAGCATGTTTCTTTGATCTATACCATAAGCAAACTTTCCCAAGTGTGATCACACAAAATTGTTGGTGTCCCAAGCTAACGTATTTCATTGCTCCCAGACATTTAGAGAAAAAACAAACGATCTGCCTTTTGGATGGATCACCACTAACAACCTCCCCAAAGCATTTTAGGAGACTTGAAAATGGAAGTAGGATCCCCTACATGAGGAGAGGTATTCTGGCCTGCAGTCAGCGTCGTCTTCTTCCATTCCCAGACAGCTTAAGCCCATGCCTCCAGTGCTGCAGATGAAGCTCACCATTGGCAGAACTGATCTACATATAATATCCACTATTAGTTAGTGCTGATCTTGACGATATATGTCCTGCTCCATGCTGGTGTAAAAGACCTTTAAGCTTATTAAGAGTCTGAGTTATTGTTTTATATAGCAGCTTATTTAGAAAAAGTGGAAGGCACATGAAGAGATAGCCCATTTATACTGAATCAGCTGCCATCCATCAGCTTAGTGCCATCCCATTAATCCCTACTGTAAACAACTAGCAGAATCAGTTTTAGTATGTTGTAGTAGTAAGTGTGAAGTTTTAAAGATCAAAGCTGGATTTTGTACTATAACTTTTGTATACTAATTTATTTTTTGCTAAACATACATTATATTTTTTCTGACAACAGTGGGATACAGCTGGCCAAGAGCGATTCAGAACCATCACATCGAGTTACTACAGAGGAGCACATGGGATTATTATTGTCTATGATGTTACAGACTTGGTAATGTAATATTATTTTAATAGTTCTTATAATGAAGTGAGTCTGACTGGGAAGACTTTCTCAGCTTAAAAACAGGTGTGCTGTTTTGTCTATGTTCTGTAACTTTCATTAAGCTTTACTTTTCTGACTTTTAAATAAAATATTTGGCCTGTATCTGTAATAGTGTATTTGAAGTGATATCCCATAAAGTCCATTTTTTAAAACTAGGATATGTGCTGATAATGACGGTAAGAAAATGTTTCAAGATCACAATCACGTCATGGGACTGAGGGCATAGTCCATATTTGCCCCACTAGTCAGACCTCTCAACTGTCCCATTTTGAGAAAACAATCCTATTTTCAGGGCTTATTTACCACTGCACATGATTTCCCTGTTTTTGGATGTATGTACCTATTTTCAGGCTTGATTTACCCCTTCACAAAATTTTCCGAATCCCCCTCATCATATGTGATTTCGGAAGCTGTGTAGTACACAGAAAAACACTGTAATTTATTTTTGCCACTAGTATGTTGGTCTTTTCTAAAGAATATGCATACATATTTTAAAACTCCTTTTTTCAGAAGCAAAAATAAATTACCTTGTGTTTTAGAATTTTCTGATACAGTTCATTAAAGTCTACATATTTTTACAGTCTTTGATTTGCTTGTCTCACACTGTTTTTTTAAATATATATTTGTGACTAGTATCCCTCATTCATACTGAATGCGGGAAGAGTCGCGTGCTATTTGTTATTCAAAGGTTATGGTAATTAGATACCCACATTATGTCCTCTAGGCAGCTATTAAAAGATTCAACAGTGTCACTTTGTCTTCATTGGGAAGTTTATTTCCATTCTAAGCCTAAGCATTCAAAGAGGAGAGGATCTTTACTGTCTCAAAAAACATAGCCGAGTCTCTTCTGGGCCTTCTATAGGACAGCATCATCAGATTAATACCTTTAGTCTCACAATAAAGTAAAATGTAAATGATACTGATTCTTTCAGTAAATATATATTGTATCTTTTCAAAAGTTATTCCACAGGTCTTGGCAGTGGGGTAGAATAATGGACACCTCAATTCAAATTTGTTATTTAAATGCTAATATATTGAGGAAGAGTACAGCATTTTGATTTTTAGAAATCTGCATTCAATTCCAAAATATAGCTGGTAAAAGTGAGCTTGTTATCAGTTAATATCCCAATATCTTTAAAAGGTGCAACTATTTTCATCTGTTGCTGAACAACATAACTCTGAGCTTTTGAATAACCTCATGTAATGAGTTCAGTTTTGTTAAAATTAATTAACATAATTTGTTTTGTCCCAGGTATGTATCATCAAACCTCCTCTGAAATGCAATGACATCACCCAGACTGGAAAAAAAATGTCCCAGTGTTGATGTCATCTGGATAAGTAGTGTAAAAATGATTTGAATCAAAGGACAAATCACAAAGATATAAATTAAACAGGCATCACAAGAAATACAATATCATTCTACTGAGGAAGAAGCCTTGCCACAAAGATCAATGAGCAAGTGAATGGCCTATATGACTGCTTCCCTGGGGGTATGGTTGACTCGTCAATTGATAAACTTATTGATACTGCTTTACTGTTTGAAAGAAAATTGCTTCAGCAAAATCAGCTTAAGATTGAGAGGGATAGTAGGGATTTTAACTTGGGAAATGTTTTCACTTGGACCAAGAACAGTATCCCTCCATGCAATAGCTCTAGATTAACCTCCAATCAGACTTCCAATAGTAATGAGCATACTAATATTTCCATGAGTGTAACAAGAACAGCATCCAGGAATGACACTACAGTGTTTTCTACTACTACTAAGTTTCATAGTGAATCTTGCAATAATGAACCTAGCAGCACAGTGACCGAGATCTGCTGATAATCATTCTTCTATGAACAGTGTTGCTGATACCAATGGGGTGAATGGCCTACAAGGGGCTATAACCCTAGTACTAGGCAATGATGTGAGACAGAAAACACTGATGAGCCTTAACAGCATGGATGGCAGAAATGCCAGGTCCAGCAACGGCTCTATCACTTTCTTTACCCATTCGCAAGGACCAAAGTTCCAACAGGAAACGCTCACATAGCAGGGGAAGGACAAAGAGGAAACTGCCAGTGGAACAGAATACCAGTCAATTACTCAAGAAGATGTGGAGACAAGTCACAACTTGATTGTTTGGAACTTGTCCAAGAGATGTTTGACCCCCCTCATGTGTTAAATGTACTAGGGAAGGTATTTTCCTTTATACCTGCACAACATGGAGATGTGACAGATACTGTTACAGATATTAGGATGTTTGCACAGAATGTTTCACTGAAAATACAGTTTGGGGGTGGGGATACTGATGATGCTAATGTTAATATTTTCAAAAAACCGAGCTTGTTTATGCTTATTTCACACCCTCTTCTAGTTGCATTTGTTAGATTAATAGAAATGATTTGCATCAAGCCTTTGAGAACTCCAGAACTAATAATTATAGTAACCTTGCTCAGTATGAGAATACAGCTCCACATACATTACAAAATGACATGACTATATCCATTAGACCAGCTGATAAAGGTGGCTCCACAGTAGTGATGGATAGATCAGAGTATTTTAAATCTGTGAAAGAAACGTTAAGTGATAATTGATATTACACTGTTGTCACCAAGAAAGACATATATTGTGTTATAAGAACTATTAGGAGTATCTTGCATAATTGTTTACAAGACAAAATAATCAGCCTTGACTTGTATAACTATTTTTTGATGAGTGAGCCATTGATTCATGTCATACAGAGTCTTCCAAAGATCCAAAAGGATAGCCACAGACCACCGATGAGACCCATTGTTGCTGGCCGTGGTTGGAGCATGGAGCCCTTCTCTATATTTGTTGAGAAGCACCTATGTCCAGTCTTAGATAGGAATGAGGTAGTGCTGATGGACTCCAAACAGTTTTGAAGAGATCTTTTTGACTATATCAAAATGCAACCGACCGATATGAGGCACCTGGTGGTCACTATGGATGTACAGCCACTGTTTACCATGATTCCTAACCAGGCTGGCTTGATTTATGTGGGTAGATACTTGTCCAAGTACAGTGCATATGATCCTTCATTGTGTCACCTGATAGATCTCTGTATGAGAATAATACTTGAGAATATAATATCTTTGATGATGTCTATTACCAACAAAGAAATGGCATGGCTATGGGCACCTCCTAGCTATGCCAATATGGTCATGGCTCAGTGGGAAGAAGAGTGTATGTTGTCAACACCAAGTTTTCATCAATATGTCCCATTTTATTGTAGATTTGTGAACGACCTGTTCCTTGTTTGGACAGGCTGTCTTGATGAGTTAGTCAAGTTTCATCAAGATTTGAACTCCTCTACCAGTTTTTTGAAATTTTCTTTGAACTATTCAGATGCTCAAGCTGAATTTTTGGATGTACTTATAACCAGACAGGTTGATGGTTCCCTCTGTTATATATAGGAAACCCTGTTATAGGAATTCCCTGTTGCATCGAGTTAGCATGCACCCATCACATGTGTTTAAGAATGTAGTTAAGGGACAGGGGTTGAGAGCCTCTAGGCTGAATGTGACAGATGATGGTTTTAAATCTGAGTTGTAATGCTTAAAAGGTAAGCTGACTGACACAGGCTATATCTTTAAAAGGTGCAACTTTTTTCATCTGCTGCCGAACAACATAACAACTCTGAGCTTTTGAATAACCTAATGTAACAAGTTCAATTTTGTTAAAATAAACATAATTTGTTTTGTCCCAGGTATGTATCATCAAACCTCCACTAAAATGCAATGACATCACCCAGACTGGAAAAAAATGTCCCAGTGTTGATGTCATCTGGATAAGTAGTGTAAAAATGATTGATTCAAAGGACAAATCACAAAGATATAAATTAAACAGGCATCACAAGAAAGGCGATATCGTTCTACTCCAACTCTGTCAATTTCAGCAACCCAAAACCTGTTTATCAAACAGCTGTGAAGTCATATAATTAACTGGATTTAAAGTCCTGTAGGTTTCAACTTTTAAATAAGTAAATTGTGATTAATAGAGGTGAATGCTTTTGAAAATTAAGTCTAAATAGCATCTACTTGGGGGTCTACTTGAATAGACCAAAAGTCCATTTAATTGAGTCTCAACTGAGATGACAACACCAAAACCTTACTTTAAAGAAAGTTCACGTCACCAGAATTTTAATCCGGGATAGGAGACTGTTGGGCCAACATGGGAAAATTTGCCCATTCCCCACTATAGTGCGATCTCAGAGTTGGTATATTGAGTTAGGGGGTGTGGGGGGTGAAGATTCCCACTTGGTTGGATTTGATATGCTTTGGTGTGTTTGTTTAATTTTGGCCAACTGCCTCCTTTCCCCAATTAAAATTCTGGTGGTGTGAACATTCATTAAAGTAAGGTTTTGGTGGTGTTTCCTCAGTTAAGTAAGATTCGATTAAATGGATTTTCGGTCTACTCAAGTAGTCCCCTACTTGGAGAATATTCTCCAAGCAATAACATTGTATAGAAGCACAGATTACAGTTAATCGCTGAACTTTTATTTATATTTGCCTGCTTTGGAAGGTTTTAACAACAGCAGTGCCTTTTAATTCTAATAACATGCTACTACTTTCATATTCTTTCTCATTACAAGATAAGAGACTGATAGGTCTCTAGATGTCCAACAAACACACTGTCTTAATGGCATATGGGTAGCAGTGCCTTGCTTCCCTCCCACTGGCTGGCTGTCAAAGCACAGAACCCCTCCCACTGCCCCTCTGTGAGGATGAAAACATGATCACGTGACAGGACCAGGACAGCCCTTCAAGCAGAACCCTTTCTATTTTCTTGTGCCACAGTCATACAGAGATCTTTTGGGATATTGCTTCTGTCAAACTGGGTGTCATCAGCTGCAGAGCTCAGATAAGGAACTCCATTTGTGTTTTATTTACTCCCTTTGCCTTTTCTATCAGCACTTGAAGTGTATTCCACTGCTTTGACTTTTTTTCTGATTAGAAATTTTTTATATGCTTCTGTTTTTACTTTTAACTAGCACATTAAGGCCTATTGATTAAAGGCTTCATTAAAGTTTGACAGGAAAACTTGATGTTAAAGCTTTTTTTTGGGGGGGGGATATGCTTATTTCAGGTGATTGAGTAGGATTACAGCATTTTAAACTATTTTGTATGTTAAATATTTATGTCATGAATATTTCATTGGTGTATGATTTATTTCTTGTCTAATACTATGTTAGGCAGTATCCATTTATTTTGACCAAAACTAGCCCTTTTTTAAATTATGGGTCTTGTGTGCATGTGTTTTGTACTTCAAGCTGTATTACTGAAATATTGTAATTTTCTCAGTGCAGTGCTCAGAATAGTATAGCTACGGAAATGATCTTTAGATTGCTTTCTAGAGGGACAGTAGTGGGATTTGTCCCATCTTCCTACTGGGCTGACTTTGCACCCAGTATTTAGAATTGAACTGGCTAGTTTATTTATCCCTGATTTTAATGGACTCAGACCCCCCCCTCCCCCACCATCTTCCCCGTCTGCACTGAAAAAATAAAGGAATACATAAAAAAATATGCCTTAGTGTAGAGTATGGCTTTTGACTCCTCAGTAGCCTTGATTTTGGGTATACTGTCAGACCACTCTCCTTCTGTTACCTCGAGATCGCCTGAGGTGGTTGTAGTACCTCAAATGTGCATGACATGAGGGTGAGAGACATCTTTCAGGGCTTTACCATTGCCTGCTACAGGTATGGGAGAACCAAAGTCTTGAGGTGCAGGGAAAGTCAGGGGTGCAGAATCCGTTGTCAGAATTAATACTTCTGATGTCAATCTTTATTTCATCCTTGACATATGTGTTCGATTCCGAGCATCAAAACAAACTCTGCTGTTACTATAGCCCGCGAGTACCAAAGAGCTTAATTCCTACCCCGAATGCTCCTTTCCAAATTACCTCCGATCTCATTTACTCCTTCCTGTGACAGCTGCATCACCAATAGCTCTCAAGCTAAGTGATTTTTTTTTTCTCTATTTCTAACTAAATTCCTCTCTTTAGATTTTTCTCTCTTATTAATAACTACGGTTTTCCTTTATAGCCTACCCGTTTTCCAATATCTGCTTATCTTTCTCTCTAACATTTCAGTGTTTTTCTTCAATTACCATTATTGGCAGTTTCTTTTCCATACCTTCGGGTATTCTCTTCTTCGATAGTTGGTAGCCTACATCTTTGCTGCCCCTTCTTTTCTTTCCAAAAAAAAAGAAAAAAAGTGTGCTATACTTGTACCTTTCTATCGAGTATTCTCTAAGTATATAGTGCATGAGTGTGTGCGTGTGTGTTGTGTGCACTTGTTTTTCATGGAGCGTATCATGGCTAATAAGGGCAAAGGCATGTCTGGTTTTAAGAAATGCCTCAAATGTGGATGAAAACTGTCCAATTCTGCTGGGCACTATCTCTGTGTTTTGGCCCGGTGCCCTTAACATGAAGATTGTTCTGTCTGCCATAGTTTCAGTCACCGGACCCTGGTAGAAAGAAAGAACAAGCTAATTTTGAAGGGGATGAGTAAATCTGCCTTTGAAGAGGTCATCTCTGGTCATGAGAAGAAAAGAAAAACTGGTATTTCTTCCTATTACTCATCTTCTTCTTCAAAAGTTGACAAATCCAAGAAAAGGAGTCGATCGGTGCCAGCTTCTCCCATGGCTCTGATGGTTAAGAGACTTAAAACTTTTGTTCCCTCTGCTAGTGTGGAATCTGTAATGACCTTAAAGGATCCTCCGGTACCAACTTCAGTGCCGACAGTTTCTCCCTCACAGGTACCAAAGTTGTTGACCAAGGCCAGTTTACAGAGCTGATAGTCACGGTACCATCAGCAGACGTCTACAGTGCCAACAGAAAGTACTGAATTTTCATTTCTAGATCATCCAAGGGCCAGATATTCCCCATCCATTGACCCTTTTGCAGGTCAGTTACCTGAAGCGACCAAGATCCCCTTCTACCCGGTCTGTTCGTTCCACCAAAAGTCTGACAGAATTGGATCTGTTGAGATTGGTAGATCAGCTCCTTGTGGTGAGGGGTGTTTCAGGTGTATCTTCTTGTTCTAGCCCCTTCCTGTGCTGGGGACCCTTCCTTCTTCAACTCTGATTAGTCTTTCTCCTCTGACCTCCTCCGAGGCATTAGAGATCCCAGCTCTGACCTTACCAGTGCCAACTGATTCGGTTCCAGAGAGATCTCCATCTCTGGCACCGATTCCCACCCTGAGTTCTTTCAGCCTTTTTGGATCTGGAGCAGTCTCGGGTTTCTGGCTATGTTGTCGACTGTGAGGGGCAAGATTCCACTCCAATTTTGTCAGAGCTGTCTCTCCTCCTTGGAGCTTTGGCAAGCATTACATCAACTCTGGGGCAGTCTTCTCTGTTTCAGGCTGTCTTCCCACTTCAGGAAGACCAGCTTTCCAGGCCATGGAGCGGGCCTTGTCCACTGTGGGCATTCAGTCGGCTCCACAGCTGTCAGAGCAGTTTCCCAGTTCTTCCTCTTGTCCAGAGTCTCTACCAACTCCAACACCAAGACAGCAAGTACCAAAGCTACAGGAGTCACCTGCTCTGGTTTTATCCTCTTCTGACACCTTTCCAGATCATCCCACTGAAGGCATTCCTCAGAAGAGGAAGTGTAAGAGGAACGCCTAGATTCCTCAGAGGAATTTATCACAGAAGACACTAATTATAATGAAGGGGTGGGTTCTCCAGTCATCCCTGGAAGATGTCTCCTTTGAAGACATCCTTGAGATCCTTAATCATACAGGTTGCTGGATGTCTCAACAGCCCTCCCCAGAGGAATCGGTGTGCCTGCAATCTTTTGGTGCTCGACCATCTACCTCTTGGATAACTCTGCCCACTAACGAGCTCATTAAGTTGAAGTTGCAATGGGAGTGGAAGGCTCCTGACACCGTAGAAACTATCCCCAAAAGACCAGACAAAATTCTAACTGCTCCTGAGGATCATCAGTTTTGGGCAAAGGAACTGGTGGTAGATGCCATGGAGGTAGCAGTGGCCACAGAAAAGAAATTGTCAGAGATTTTTGAACTTTATATTTCAAAGGAATCTGATTGGAGTCATCAGATAACCTAGCAGGAGCCATATCTGACGAAGTCCAAGTTAAGGTCGCTTCTCAGTTGGCCACCCCTAGAGTCCATTTCAAATTGGTCCACAAGGCTCATAGCACATGCAGCCGAAGGGGCGACTAGAGCAGTGGTATCTGATGTAGGAATGAAGAGACATGCCTGGATACGCTTGTGCGAATTTGCAGAGCCATTCAAGTCTTCATTCATCACTGTCCCCTTTGACGGTTCATCCCCTTTTGGCCCTGAAGTTCGAGAAACTTTGCCTAGGTGTGAAAAGGATGGAAAGACCATTTCTTCAGTGGGCATGTGTTTTTCTACTCCTCAATGTAACCAGAGGAGTGGGAAAATATGGATCAAAAAGTCCCAAGGACCTTTCCAGGACATGTGTGGCAGTGGCAGAGGGGGGAGCTTTAATGGAATAGGTCATCCACGCAGCAGAGGTGGCCCACAAAATCAGTATTCCAGGGACATGTTTCAACGGAAACCCTCCCAGCACTCCTGAAAGGAGGCCTGATTGCTTTCCTCTGGAAGCTGTCGGTGGGCATTTATCCTTGCACCAACATGCCTGCCTTCAGATAACTTTGGATGTTTGAGTACAGAGGATCATAACCAGGAGATGTACCATACCCTTCCTTTCTCTTCCCCACAACTCCACCAAAATTCTCAATGTTCTATCCAGTCAGAGGGAACCAACAATATTAGAAGTTCAAAAACTGCCAGGAAAAAGAGGCATCCAAAAGGTCCCACCAGACCAGATAGAATCCAGAGGTTTACTCAAGATTCTTTTTAGTGCCAAAAAAGACAGGGGACTGAAGACCAATTTTGCATCAATGTGTCTTGAATAAGTCCATTTGTCAGATGAAATTCCGGATGGTCATGGTTCAGTCCATTCTCCCTTTTCTAGAGAAAGACTATTGTATGTGCTCACTAGTTCTTCAGGACACATATTACCACATAAAAATGGACAAGTGCTCAAGGAGATTCTCTGCCTTTGGCTTGGAGCCAGTCATTATCAGTTCAGAGCTCTGCCCTTTGGCCTCACCACATCCCCCAGGGTGGTCAACAAATGCATAGCAGTAGTAGCAGCTCATTTGAGACTGCATGGATTCCACTTATTTCCATACTTAGATGACTGTCTCATTACCTCTCCCATCAGGCATCTTATAGAACAAGCAAGAGACTACGTACTCCAGACCTGCTCCAATCTAGGAATCACTGCAAATTATGAAAAATCACAACTGACTCCTACCCAAACTTTAGAGGTCATAGGAGCAGTACTAAATACCAATTCTTTCATAGCTTCTCTCCCTTATCTAAGATTGCAAAAGATTAGGGCCCAAGTGAAGAGAATCATCAGGAGCAAGAGAGTAATTGCATGACTAGTCTTAAAAACCTAGGGTTGATGGCGGCCATAACGTTAGTTCCCTTGGCAAGATTTCACATAAGAATTCTTCACTGTCTTCTAGCATCCCAGTGGTTCATACTGCATCACCCAATGTCAGATCAAATCAGATCTTGATTACTAACCATTGCAAGAAAGACTTAGCTTGGTGGATTTGTTCAGATAAACTTCTCTTGGGCCACCTCTTTGCCCTTTCGAATCCCCAAGCCATAATGACAACAGACATCTCCCAGATGGGGTGTGGGAGGGGCATTATCTGGTTAAGACTGTTCAAGGCACTTGGTCCCCCCTTAGAGGCCAACTTGCATATCAATATCCTGGAGTTGAGGGCAGTGCTTTTAATGTTGCAGGCCTTTCAAACTGCTCTCCTCTCAGGAACAGTTGCAATTCAAACAGACAATATGTCGGTAGTTTGGTACATCAACAAGCAGGGGGGAACCAAATCTTACCTGCTTTGGTGAGAAGCTCTCAGAGTTTGGCAGTGGGCAGTCTCTTCCAGCTGCCAAACTCTGAGAGCAATGCATATTTCGGGGAGCTCCAATGTGATAGCAGACAAACTGAGCAGATACATTTTCTGCCTCATGAATGGTGTCTCAATCCCAAAGTGGCGAAAAAGATTTTTCGTCGATGGGGCCAGCCTTGCTGCAACCTATTTGTATCCCGGAACAAGTGCAGCAACTACTTTGCCCTGTTCCCTCCTCTGGGGGAGTCAGAGAGAGAAACTGTCCTACACAATTGGCCCTCTGGACTTCTGTATGCTTTTTCTCCAATTCCATTAATTCCTCTATTTCTAAAGAAGGCAATCCGGTTGAAGAGTAAAGTGATCCTCATTGCTCCCTTCTGGCCTTGCCAGATTTGGTTCCTCTTCCTTTGGCCTTATCTGATTCAGTGACCATGGACTCTGGACCCAGAACCAGATCTTCTATTCCATACAGAGGGATATGTTCACCTGAACCTTCAAAACCTCAAGCTCACACCTTGGTTTCTCCAGTTCCACTGATCACCAGATGTAATCAACTTTCCTCCCCAGTTCATAGGAGTATTTTCAGCTTCCCATAAGCCTTCCACCAGGAAACTCCATAAAAACAAATGGAAAAAGTTATTTTGCTGGGCTCGAGATATCATTGACCCCTTCTCTGCTCCTATTGATAGTCTTGGCATTTTTAGCTTTGCTTTTTGAAGCAAGGGCATCTTCATCTACTACCAAAGTGCAACTAGCAGCTATTTTAAATTTTCATAATGGGTTTGAAGAATATTCATTAATTTCTCATAAACTTTGCAAAGCATTTTTAAAAGGGACTTTGATGTTAAAAAAACTTCCTTATAAGGATCCATCTACACCTTGGGACTTAAACTTGGTGTTAGTCAGTAGTGCATTCCCCCTTTGAATCTGCTGCCAACTGCGATTTTAAATTTTTATCTTGAAAGACTATATTTCTGGTAGAGATCACCTCTACCAGAAGGATTTCAGAGATTCAAGCTTTATCTTGCAAACCGCCATATTTGATATTTCATAAAGACAGGGTTTCCTTGAGAACAAACCTTCCCTTTTTACCAAAAGTGGTTTTGGAAATAAATATCAACCAGGCAGTTGATTTACCAGTATTTTTTTCCCAAATTTTTTAACAAGGGTGAATACTGTTTGCACTTACTAGAAGTTCATAGATGTTTGAACTTCTATCTTCATAGAACAAAAGACATAAGAAAGCCTGCTCAGCTGTTTGTTTAATTTTCAAGTACTAGAATAGGCAGACCATTCACCAAGGTCACCTTATCTAGATATCTAAAAGGTTGTATTTTACTGCAGTATTAAACAGTTGTATTTTATTACGTTGTCGTGGTGAGCCTCTTTTGTTTGGATATTGTAAAAGGTTGTATTTCCTTCATTTACAACAAGACAAAAGTTGAATTACTGGGGCCTGTTAAGGCAGACTCTACTAGATCCATGGCTGCTTCAGTAGTGGTTCATTCTAAAGCTTCCATGGATATTTGCACAGCAGCAACATGGGATACCCCACATACCTTTATTACTCATTACAAATTGGATTTGGCCTCTAAGGGAAGAGCATCATTTGATTGTGTGGTGTTTAGGAATATTCTGCCGTGAGTCCTCCCAAGATCTAAGGTAGCTGGGGACTCTGTCCCATATGTCAAGGATGAAATGAAGATTGACAACATCAGATAAAGAAGTTATGTACTTATCATAACGTTCCATCTGTGTTGTCCATTTTCATTTATCCTGGACTCCCCATCCACCTTCCCCCTTCCAATCAGGATTTTGGTGGAACGAATAATGAGCCTAGTTATACATTTTTTCATATCTGACACCAGATATGGTCTCTCTAAAGGTTTTTTTAGGATTATGCTTTCTGTCTTTTTCTATCTGCACACTCGATCTGAGGTAATTTGGAAAGGAGCATTCCGGGTAGAACTTAAGCTTAAGAGTTTTTCGGTTCTTATGGGCCGTAGTAATGGCCGAGTTGGTTCCGAACCCATATACCAAGGATAAATGAAGATGGACAACACAGATGGAATGTTATGGAAAATACTTAATTCCTTGGGGGAAAAAGAAGTTCTCTTGCTAGTGTAATGCAGAAGAGTAGCTGGCTCTACCAGTGACCTGTGCCGGTACCATGAACTAGTGCCCCACCCCATTAGTTCTTCAATTGGGCACCCAGTCCACCCACTCCGCAGCTTATCAAATGAATAGCAAAAAAAAAAAAAAAAACTGCCACACCAACCAGGTGGCTAGATACATGACACCCCCCTCCCCCATCCAATCAGGTCACACTTCTGCATTCTGCCCGTAAACATCCTTCCTCCCATTTTGTAAATAAACATTTCTTTTAAAGTGTAGCAAACTTGCTAGCAGTTGCTACAGTTTATACCCCTGATGGAGCACTACAGCACTCTGGTTTGACCTCAGATATAATAGCTGCATTTAAAAGCTTGAATGCATTAAACAGTGATTGAGATTGGCAGATTGCTCACCCCAACACTTTGTGCCTGAGTCAGTTGCCTCTGCAGTAGCTGTTGTTCTGATGTAATGTATGCAAAAAAGAGACACAATTCCCAAAATGTGGCGGGGTAGCAGTCTCTGACTGGGTTTCACCTGAGATGATAGTTATGGTGAGATTCCTTGTTCAAGCAGTTGACTATGGGGTGCATACCTAGGATGTTCATTATATTGATCACTGTTGCAGTAGCATTAGCTGTATGGAGTTCTGTCCTGCGGAAGATACAACCACCAGCATCCAAAGCTTCAGGGCACTTTCCACTTGCCCAACCTGTCAGGCAGTTCAAGTTGAGCTGACTAAAAGACAAGTTTGGGTGTCAAGCCTTCCAGAGCTTTACTAGCTCTGAAGAGTATGCTTTTGAAGATCAACAGTTTGCTTGTGCTGTTCCTTTGCTGGGCAAAAAAAACCTTCCATTTAATAATACTTTCTTCTTTGGGAAAATTATTTTAAAGCTAGGAGGTCATATTTTAACAGATTGCCATGAGACTGCATTCTGTTTTTAAATGGGAAAGCTCTTTTTTCCTCTCAGTTTAAAAGTTGTTTAAAGTAATTGAAAAGCATTTTTTTCCTATGGAAAAAAAATGTTTATTTTACTTTGTAGGTCTAGCAAAGTGTTTTAAAGTACTCTTTACTGTGTTTGTGAAAAAAGTGACTTAAAAATACTTTTTTCTTTTTACCAGCATTTGCTGTTTGTTTTACTTGGGAAAGAGGCACCATTTTTGGCTTGACCCTGGAACAATTTGTCTATCCCATGGCTGGTCCTTCTTCCAGACACAAAAAGAAAAAAGTTAAGCAAACAACCTTTGCCATCACAGTAGGCTAGCAGTTTGCGTCTGCTGTAGGTGGGTGACTCTGCTGTGGCAATTAGTTGTACCTTAGACCACTCACCTTTCTACCCTGGATTCCTCTGGTGTAGCACCTGCAGCTACTATGTACTAGGAGTTAGCCACGTCCCCTGTGGCTGTTGTTGTCCACTCAGTGGACAAGGGTGAGCCAGTCCTGGGTCTGGCAAAGGGAACAGGGAAAGCTTCCCTGTTTTGTCAGAATGTTGTGCCCATCCCTGGGGAGGCTGCTGCTGTTAATATCACTGTTGGTCCCATTTTTCCTGTTGAAAAGAAACAAAAATTAAACATGTTTATACTCCTCAAATTTCTGGGTCTGGCTCAGGGTTTAAATAGGGCTATTGCATCTCCTTGTAAAGTTTTTCTGGTGAAAGAGAGAGGGATACCTCCTTTCCTGAAGAGATTCAAGATTCTGAATCTGACGTAAAGGAAGAAGGGACAGGGTTTTCTCCTCAGATGTGTGATTCAGATGTCAATTTCTGACTCTTCCTGTGGGGGGGGGGGTCTCTTTTTCTGAGACTATTTCTACAATGTGCCAGTGTTGTCAGTGGGAGAAGACTCAGGTTTCTCATTCCCTAAGAAAATACTATAAGCTGTTACAGAACCTGTGCCCATTCCTCCAGTTCTATCAGCTTTGAAGGATGTGTACGTTTCTGCCTGTAAATTTCCTGACAACCAGCTGCCCCCTAAAAAGGCAGATAGGTTGTGTAAAGTTCCTCAATCTTCCCAAACCTGATCAAGCAATATTAGCTTTAGTTGATTCTTAATCTGATAAACAATTAATTCCAATTCTACTATTTCTGATAAGGGTATGAAGATTATTGATAAGTATGGGAAAAGTGTGTGCTTCTACAACTTTGATTTTCAGAATTGTGAACTGTTGGGCTCTTATTTCAGGGTTTGTTCTAACTAACTGTGAAAGTATGATGAATGTTTGTAGTTTCTTCTTGTGAGGAAAATCTGCTTTAAATAACTTAATTTCTTATATTATTCAAGTCACTGCTCATTTTATGCAGTGTGTGTATGACTCTGTTGATACTTCTTCAAGGACTGTAGCCATTGGTACTGCTTTGAGGAGGTTTGCATGGCTGAATTCTCAGAACCTCCCAGATGTTGTTAAAAAGAGATTTTAAATTAAATTTTCCTTTGGATAGAGATTTAGTTTTTGGCCATTCTCTTGCAGAGGTCATTAAAACGTATGATGAGAAGGTAATCTGATAACAAGGAATCTCTTAACATTTTTCAACCCTCCTTTTCCAAAATTTCCAAGGGATTATCTAAATCCTCATCCAATTTTGGTAAGAAACAAAATAAATAGTCTCAACAAAATGCAGGTAAACATATGTTTAAAAAGAAATGATAATGGGGTTCCAAGAAGATTTGTAGAAACTTAC
This sequence comes from Protopterus annectens, assembly GCF_019279795.1. Lineage (NCBI taxonomy): Eukaryota > Metazoa > Chordata > Ceratodontiformes > Protopteridae > Protopterus > Protopterus annectens. Next base: position 777,343,635 of record NC_056725.1, on the reverse strand, counting down.
AAAATCAAGGTCAAAATGACTATTAAGAGACTGTCCCCCCACCCCACCCCCCTGCAGCCTCTTCTTTCCTTCCAGAAAGTATAATCTCCATTTTTCTATTTGGTACCATTTTCCAAGAATTGGGTTCTGAAGATAATTCATCAAGGTTACAGGTGACAGTGGGAGGAAATTCCTCCTTTCCAGCCGGTCATTCCTGATCTTCCAGATCAGACTCTTGTTTCCACTGGCTGTTCATCAAATGCTGTCCCAAGGAGGGATAGAACCATCTCCTCCTTTCCAATTGGAGAAGAGTTTTTATTCAAGACTGTTCTTGGTGCCAAAAAAAGAATATTCTTTGAGACCAGTTTCTTTCTTAATCTTGTTTGTGATTGTGCCCAAATTCAAAATGACGTCACTTCAAAACCTGCTACCTCTTCTTCCCCTTTTCCGGTTTCCTGGTAACACGACTTAAAAAAAAAAAAAAAAAAAAAAAATGCTCATCACATCCAAATTCATCCAGACATCAGGTGTGTCTTAAGGTTTTGTTTGCCTGGATCACATCAGTTTGTGTACCTTACCTTTGGATTATCCACTGTACCAGGAGTGTTCACAAAATGTCTGGCTGCAGTTGTGGCTCACAGTAGGCTGCAGGTTATCCACATTTTCTGATAATTTAGACAACTTGCTTATCTTTGCAAAGTCTTTCAAAGTGTCAGGAATTTCTCTCTTGAGTGAGAGATCTCTTATACAAGCTGGGATTCCAAGTGAACATTTAAAAGTCTTTCTTGACTCCTTCTCACAGGATTGTGATTTGGGAATATCAATTAGTCACTGCAGTTCAAAGAGCTTTTCTTCCACAGGAAAAAAAAATGGATCTTTATTTAGATCAGTTGCTAGGGTTTTCCACATAGACTTTGGTCACTGCGAGTGAATACCTTAGGATTTTGGGTCTCATGGTTTCTGTGATTCTCATGATTCTCCTAGCAAGACGCTGCATGAGAAAGATGCACTGTTATCTGAAGTTTCTTTGGTTCCAGCCCAACGTCTCTTGTCATGAGACCCCAGTGCCAGGGTTTGTCAGAAGAGAAATCACTTGATGGAGACAACAGATATTCCTAAATATAGGTCTCCCCTTCTCCTTCTCTGTCCCAAAATAGTCAGTCACCTCAGATGCCCAAGTCTTTGCTTGGGTAGTAGTTTCAGGACAGATAAAAATGCAAGGTTTGTTGGGACACCAAGGACAGACAGATGCTTGTTCTGATCAAGGCACTCAATTCTCTGAATCATCTTTGGTTCCTGGGACCTCTTCAAGTTGTTACAGAAAGTACCACTGTCAAGTGGTACATCAACAAGCAAATGGGAACCAGGTCATACCCCTTCTGCAGACTAGACATGTTAGTTTAGGGTATAGCTTCACAGTGCAGTCTTACTGTACAGACGTCCTACGTTCTGTCAGTGCAATCTTGTATGGCAAACTATTTGAATAGGACAAGGGCAAACTCTCACAAATGGAAACTAGATCGGGGGGGGGTGGTCTTCAAAGATTTGAGCCATCTATGGGGAGTTCCTTAAGTAGACCTGTTTTCTCCTGTCTGAACAATCATCTAGCAAGATTCTGCTCCAGGAGTCCATGAAGGCCTGGAAGACAGGTGTTTTTTCTTTTCCTTGGACAACAATATTACTATATGCATTTCCACCCTCACAGACTGGAAGACTCACACATACCCCAACATCAATCAACTTCAACTGAGTGCCTGGATGATAGGGTTATAATTCGTTTTAGGCACCTGTTTACTGAGGATGTGCAGCAGTTACTAATGGAGGCAAGAAAGCCTGCAAATAGAAAATAACCTTTTCCATTTGCTGATATATTTTCAAGTTGGTGCCAAAAGCCTAACCAGCACCCATTGAGGACTAGTTGTTCTCTGGTTTTACAGTATTTGTGTATGTTACTATCATGTGGCCTTTTTTATTCCTCTGTCAAGGTTAATTTTTTTGTCCATTAAAGTATGCCTACACATGGATCCTCCTCTTTGTTCATTCTTATATCAAGTTTTTGAAAGGGGTTTAGCAATAGAAGTTTCCAAGAAAACTGATTGGACCCTCCTTGAAATCTTATTTTTGTTACAGAAGCTAACACTTGCTCTATCTGAGCAGCTGATCTGTCTGACTTGAGGTACTTAATATCGAAAACAGTTTTACTGATTGATCTGTTGTAAGCTCTTATGGTGAGTCAACCATATCTCATGTTCCAGAAGGACATAGTTTCTTTAAGAACTAATCCTCCTTTTATGCCTAAAGTGGTAATACAGGTTTACTTTCAGCCAAGCTATCCATTTCCCTGTTTTCTTTCCTGAACCCCAAAAATGGGAGAAAAAGGGTACTCCATACCTTGGATATCCACAGACAACTCCAGTACTATCTTGAAAGAACTAAATCTTTCAAATCTTCACATCAGTTGTTCATTTCTTGTGAAGGTAAGAAGGGACAACCTTTGTCAAAACAGACCAATAGTTAAATGGTTGTCTAAGGCAATGTATTACCTTTCATTATACTCACCACAATAAAACTATTCTAGGCAGGGTAAAGTCCTACTCTGCCAGGGCCTTGGCTTCATCTATCGCTGTTTGGAAAGGGTTAGATTCAAGAAGTATTCTAGAAGCTGCAACTTGGTCCTCTGTCCGTACTTCTATGAAACTCTGTAAGCTTGATTCCTTCTCCAGATCTATATCAGGCTTTGCAAGGACCATTCTCCAGGGGCTCCTGGACACTTCTAATTCTCCCTCCCAAATGTAATCTATCTATATATTTAAAGTTACTATAGCAGTGGTCAGTATAATAAAATACAGGTTTGTAAGTAAATTTGCCATAACAGTAGATGTTTGAATGATCACTGCAGCAGTAGCCTCTCCCTGCCTCCCCCTTGTTTTTTGGTGTGTTTATGCCATGGTTTGGATATTTATTTTTTTGTTCTTCCTGACACTCTTCTTTCAATCCTCAGCCTTCCTCTCTCAGTTGGCAGGAAAGCTCTGAAGGGCTTGGTTCCCAAACCTTTTAGTGAGCTCAGCTTGAGCTACTGACAGTTTGAGCTTATGGAAGGTGCTTGAAGCTTTGGAAGCTGGCTGGTGATTATATCCTGGGCAGGATATAACTGCATATAGCTAAGGCTACTGCAGCAGTGATCACTCGAACATGTACTGTTACTGTAAGTTTACTTACACAGCTATACTTAAAGTTTGCACTTCCACCACCGATTCGTCTGAGGACTGTGACCTAAGTCAGATCAGTTAGGTTCCTCTGATGAAGAACAGGTACCCAGGCCATTGTCTCCCCCCCCCCCACCCAAATGTTGACTAGATTTAGTGATGTATTCAGCTGGGAGCTATCTCTGGCTGCCCCTGAGATTACCAAGGTTTATAATCTCTTAGGATGAGGCCCCAGACATTGAGACCTTTTCTTCATTAATCCCAGTTGGAGGATGTCTTCAAGAAAGCTTGTAATTCTGCTCTATTTATTGACGCTGTGCATAAGAAAGTGTTTAAGAAATTTAAAGAATGCTCAGCCTTGTCTGGCCTCCAAGCCCCTTTGGCTACAGCCCCTGCTTTGATGTCCCCAGAGACTCTTGCTAATAAGACCATGTCTTCTAACCCAGTCCCTCAAGATAAACTAGACAAATGGATAGAATATCAGGGAAAGAAGCTGACACAGTCCAGCATGATAGCGTTTAAAGTCTTTAACTGCCTGTGTTTTATGTGGAAGCTTGTGTTGAGATGCATGTACAGTTTAAGCGAGTTTGCAGGATCATTGTCTACAGAGCAAAAAGGTCTGTGTTAAAGATATTTTCTCCATTGTTTCTCAGGTGTCAAAACATGCTTTAAAAAGTCCCTTGGAGGGGATGATACTTATTCTAGAAATACAGCATTGTCAGTGGTGATTAGAAGGCATGCTTGATTGCACTCCCGTGATTTTTCTGATGAGCTAAATAATGCTCCTCTTGAGTCTAATTATGTGTCTGGTATAGCAGCTAATCAGATCTTTAAACACTGGGATGACAGAGGTAAACTGATGCTGAGAGTGTCAAAACTGTTCCATATGCCCAAGTTCTCCTCTTTTTAATCAAGATAAATTTTGGCAGTCTAACAAACAGTAGTCCCAGCCAAACAAAAACCAAGGCAATACAAGAAAATGTCACTGATTTCTGACAAATGAGTGTTAAACATTTTTGGCATGGGTTACAAATGGCAGTGGAAAGACCACACACTTCCAGTCAGTGGGTTCGCCACCATCTGCCAGACCAAACTTCCCACCTATTCCCAGCAAATGCTGGACTGGGGGGGGGTCATAGAACTAGTTTCTCCTTCAGAAAGAATGAGAGGTTTACACTCCAATATTTTCTTGTTTTTCCCAAAAAAAAAAACAATTTTAAAGGCTAGTGTTGGACTTTTTCTGAATACAGTTGTCAAGGTCCCCAAGTTCAAAATGCTCACCCTGCAAGACAGTGCTTCCTCTGTTGTTGGGCAACTGCTTCAAGATGGCCCTCGACTTGAAGGGTGCTTATTATCATATCCCGACTGCTCATCACTTGTTGTTTGTAATTACTAGAAAATGTTTCAACCTTACTTGCTAATCTAGGGTTAAAGCTGAACCTCCTTGTCTGATACCCTTAAGACTAAGACTCGTCTTTGTGGGGTGCTTGATCAACTACAACAAGAGAGTGACTTTTCTGCCTGAAGACAAGGTCCTGTCATACCACACGATGTTTCTTGAATTCCCAGAGAGGAATGCCACCTTGTCAAGAGCATTCCTAAAAATTCTTGGACTGATGGTGTTCATGATACCCTTGGACCATCTTCACATGAGAAAAACCTCAATGATAGACATCTCCATTCCCTGAAATCCCAGTTGTCAGTGCTGCCCTTCATTAGATGAAAGTTACAGTGGTGGAGGGATCAGCCAAGTATCAATCCAGAGCTTCCTTTCTCCCTTCTGTTGCCAGTACAATATTCTCAGACAGATTCATCCAACTTCACCTGGAGCATTGCTGGAGCATTGCATCAATGGGGGATGCAACTGAAAGGCACTTGGGACCCAAGGATGCACAGAAGCACATCAATATCAAGGTGATGTTGGCAGAGATTTATACCTTGAAAATCCTTCACCACCTTTGGTCTCTGGGTCCTCTTCTAGTGGTTATGGACAACACCACAGTGATGTGGTACCTAAACCAACAGGGGGGGGTATGAGGTTTTAGCCCTCTGTGCCAGTTGGCAGTGATAGCTTGGAAACAGTCTTTATCAGTGCTCTCTGGCTCTTTTGAGCATCATACATGCCATCAGAGCAGAATGTTGTGGCAGACAGATTAAGCAGATCCTGGACAGACCTGCATGAGTGAAAGCTCAAGGCAGTGGTGTTTCAGGATCTAGTCCAGATGTGGGGAATGCCCCAAATAGATCTGTTCACCTCCTTTCAAAACAGACAGCTAAAGAAATTCTGTTTGAGACATCCTTGCAGCCATGCGTGGAGGACAGGCACATTATTGTTCCCTTGGAATAGGGATGTTCCTGTAGGCATTTCCACCCTTTTCATTGATTCACAAGGTACTTCTGAAAGTTCAAAGAGAAATGCCAAAGATCACTGTGGTGCCCCCCCCCCCCCCCCCCCCCACACACACACACACCATTGGCCCAGGCAGTCTTGTTTTTTTTCTTCCTCATAATGATATTGGCCAAAGGCAATTACCACAGACTTCCTCACATGGTGAATCCGCTAACGCAGTCTCAAGGGAGACTAGTAAACCCAGATTTGGAGATGCATCAATTGACAGCCTGGATGATTCTGCCTTCGTAGGCCGGATATCCTGCTACTTGCAAATTTTATGTTTATAAATTGATGTGGTTTTCTAATTGGTGCCTAAATGGAACCAGAGGGTCCGCTGAGGTTAATATCCCTCTGGTCTTGAAGTTTTTGTAAACTGCTTCAGGATGGCTTATCATATGCATCCATTAATGTGCATTTAGCAGCCATCTCTGCTTGTCTACCAGTGGATCCTCATCTTTCTTCTCTTTTGTTAAACGGTTCATGAAAGGAATAGTGCATATCAGACTCCTTTGCAAGCAAATTCCTCCTTCATAGGACCTAAATTATATTCTTGAAAAATTGACCTTACCACCTTTTCTACTGGTAGCTCACTCTGATCTCAAGTTCTTAATGTGAAAAACTGTTTTACTTATCGCTCTGACATCTGCAAGGCGAGTGTCTGAACTGCAAGCTGTTATGGTAAGGCAACCTTACCTGATTTTCCACAGAGATAATGTTGGGTCACTTACTGATTCTTCTTTCATGTTTAAAATGGATTCAGAATTCACTGTTAGTCTAATCTCCCTGTGTTTTTCCACAGAACCTAAGATTAATAGAGGCATAGATTGTTACTAAGCTAATGACCCAGGGGGTCATTCTAAGCCTTGCCAAAATTTTACTGAAAGAATAATGATTTCCTGTATCTAAACAGGACATTGAGGACCAGGCATTTATAAGTGACCTCTGTCCATAAGGGACATATGTGCCAGGCCCGGTGTAAATTTTCGTATTCCCCATCCACTGGTCTAGGTTGCTCTTAAATTGGGTAATAGATGAACTTAACTTCGCATGGATGGGAAGCTTGTTCCATAGGAGTTGCAGTCCCTGGGATGCAGATTTGTGTCTCCACTGTGTTCTGTTCAAGTCACAGACAAAAATTCAGAAGCCTAGTCCTTGTATTTCTGGCACTGTTTGACTTACAAACATGGAGGAGATTTATAAGTCTGGTGTTTGTGCATGCCTTGTAAGCCAGGCATAGATCACCCCTCAGCAATCTATTGCAGACGGAGTAAAGGGAAAGGGCTTTAAGGCACTCTGAGTAAAGCACGTTTGTCACACCTTGTATCCTTTTTGTAAGGAACCTCTGAGGTCACTCTAGTTACTGCATATTCTTGGTGAGGTACATACTGAAGGGAGCATTATAGTCTTATGATTGGTCTGATAAGTGCGGGGTACAGTGGAATAATGACCTTTTTGGATGTAGATGCCATGCCCGTTACTTATAAGTTGTGCAACATAAAAGGATCTCTTCACCAGTGTGGCCATGTTGTGGTTGATGGTAAGGCTACTGTCTATGTGTGTAACCCAGATCTCTGACCACTGGGTCAACTCTCAGGGGCATATTATCAACATGGTAATTAGCCGGGATAGTTGACTTTCCTATAGGATACAAGCATGCATTTCTTAGCATTGAGTTTGATACTACCGTTATGGCATCATTTTGTTAATGCTAGCATTTACAGGGGAGTTGATGATAACCCCCCCCCCCCCCCCCAGCTTCCAGTCATCTGGAAACTTAGTCAGCCATAAACCTTTAGCAATTACTTCAGTTTCAGAGAAACAGATACCAAAAAGGAGCAGGCCCAGTTCTGAGCTCTGGGGGACTCTGCTAGTGACTGGCCATTGGGGAGGGTGGCTTCACCTATTTTGATCTCTTGGGTCCCATCAGTGAGCCATTTGGCTATCTTCGATGAAAGGGTTTAAACCTAAATTAGTGAACTTCTCTATAATGCCTGAGTGGGTTATTGCATCAAAAGCCTTGGCGAGGTCAAGGTAAGCTTGTGTGCACGGTCTTGCATTCATCCGTTGCTTTGTTGACGCTGACTTTCCTTTAACAAAGCTGAGCTATGATGGGTGTTGTGTTTGCAGTTTACCTATGTCCTGATTTATCATGGCCATGATGATTGTTTCCATGGCCTTACATATGAGGCTGGTTGGACTAATGGGTCTATAGTTATCCAGATAAGTGTTTGGACCTTCTTTTTGCAGGGGAGTGACTGTTGCCATCTTCCATTCCTTAGACACAAGACCTGACTGTTGGCTCCAGATGAAAAATGATTAAAATGGGCCAGAGTGATCATGTTTCATGCTATTTATTAAGCATCCTGTGATGTTACTGGGGCCCATTGATGCAGTGCTTTTGGCCGTGGAAATTGCATTGATTATCTATTCCCTAGAAATGGTTGGGGGGATTGTGGTATGTGATATTTCCTTTGGACTTAGGTTCAGCTCAAACCCCCCCCCCAATCAGCCAAAATGTTGGCAGTGGCCTCCAATTCATTGTGGGTGTTGTCATTATTTCCCTTGAAGTTATGACATAGCTGTAGAAAGCTTTGTGGTTGTCCTTTGCCTGAAAAGCTATTTCTTCTTCAAATGTAGCCTTTGAGGCATTAATTAACCATCTTAGCTGCATGTTTAGATTGGTTGGGGTCTTTGTTCCTCCTATGCTTGGCCAAAATTTGTTTCTATTGTATAACCAATTGATATTATGATTCCATCAGGGTGGCTTACCTTTTCACTTTGTCTAATTTTTAATACACTAGGCACAGCTAGCTCTATACAGCTGTCAATATGTCTATACAGAGATTTTGTAAATAGCTCATCATGTGCTATAGTGTTTACTGGGTTTTGAGGTGCTTGGAATTTAGCCAAGGTGTCTCTTTAGGTTCATAGGTGTTTACTAGGCTAACAACCACAAGGCCCTTTGTAAGCCTAGCCATGCATCCCAAATCTCTGACAAGTTCTGATACCCTTGATAAGTATAAGCACGGATCTGGGACATGAACCATTTACAGGTTATCTGTGTCCATTAGAGATAGGTCCCAAACTGAATTTCGGGTTTCCCATCCAATTCTCCAAGTTGCACTTGAATTGGGTTAGGGAGGGACTCTACTTCATATGGATGGGGGAGCCTGTTCAATAGATGGGGTAGTCTCTGGGATACATACCCATCTCTCCAGCAGGTCCTATTTATATCACAGGCAAGGTTTAAGTCTTTAGAATGGGTAATTCTGGTGCTGTTTGATGTTATGTTTTCATATCTCACCTTCATTCTTGATGGTTGGGGTTCAGAACCGAGCATCTGTTCAGCCACACACTAAAGCTTGAGAACTTTCACTGGCTCGAGACTATACCTTATCCCATGATGCCTATTGACAGTTACCCAGATCTCGTTTGCCGCTTGCTGCTTCGGGATTGCTTTTCACTGGCTCAGACTAGTATTTTGTTTGTTATTAGTTCATAGCTTTTTTTTTTAATACCTTTTTGGGAAAAAATCTTGTCTTTCTCTACTTTAAGCTACTGTAGTCTACTTTGGCTGTTTAAGTCTTTACTGCAACTAGCTACCATATCAAACTACCACGTCGGAGACATGGGATCCAATATAATGTATCATAGATTATGCAAAGCTTTTCTGAGAGGTACATTTCCTTTTAAGACCTCCAATGCGAGAACTACCACTTCCATGGTATCTAAATTTGGTACTGACTGCTTTAACTCTCCCCCCTTTCAAGCCAGCTGCCTCTTGCCCACTAAACTTCTTAACATGGAAGACAATCTTTTTAACAGCCATTACTTCGGCTAGGAGAGTTTCAGAAATGTGAGCTCTATCTATCCGTCCTTTCTGTTTGATTTTCCACAAAGACAAGAGTCTCTCTCACAACTAATTTTTCCTTTCTGCCCAAAGTCTGTTCTGAGTCCAATTTAAATCAGTCTATTGAGCTACCTGTCTTTTTTCCCAACTCTGGCAACAAGACAGAATACAAGCTTCATTTGGATGTCTATAGGCAGTTACACATCTGTTTACAATGGACAAAGCAGTTTAGAAAATTGATCCAATTATTTTCCTCATTCTCGGAAAATAGAAATGGCACTTCAGTTTCAAAAGTCACTTTATCCAAATGGCTTACAGATACCATTAGTTATGCATATAGTTCTCAGCATAAGCAGTTGCCAGGAAAAATTTGGGGCCATTCGATTAGAGGTATGGCAACTTCCACTGCCTTTCAAGCCAGACTACCCTTAGATTCAATTTGTGCTGCAGCCACATGGGTCAACCTTCATATCTTTATCACTCATTATAAAGTAGATGTGGCCTCCTGGAACAGGGATTCTTTGGTTCCACTGTTCAGAAGTGTTTATTTCCTTGATCCACCTGAGAAAGGTGCTGTGGACGCTGTCCCAACCATCAAGAATGAAGGCGAAGTAGAACAACATAACATAAAGAAGTTATGTACTCACCATAACATTCCATGTTTGTTGTCCATAATCCCGCCTTCATTCTAGCATCCCACCCTCCTTCCCCCTTCCTGGAGGATCGAGAGGAAATTTTTGGAATTGGTCATAAGTTCTCTGATTCCCTTTGTGCCTCATGAGACATGTGCAGAGGATTATTGTTTTACCCTAGTGGGTTGCGTAGTTTATTGATGGGTATTTGCAAACGAGGTCTGGGTAACTTTTGCTAGGCATCATGGTATAGCGTATAGCCTCAAGCCACTGAACGCTCTCGAGCTTTAGTATGCGGCCGAGTCAGAACCGATGCCCTGTTCCAAACCCCAACCATCAAGAATGAAGGCGAGGTTATGGACAACAAACATGGAACGTTATGGTGAGTACATAACTTCTATTTTTGTGCATATGCAGGAGGTCCATCAGAGTGGGGTCTGATAATGCGCTGTATGCCAGGCATAGATCTCCCCTCAAAAGCCTGTAGGAGACAGAATACAAGGATAGGGCCTTGAGGTGGTCCGTGTAGGGCATTTTACTTACACCCTGTATTCCTTTAGTGAGGAACCTCTGTGGACGTTCTAATTGTTGGGTATGCCTGGTTAGGTACATACCAAAGGGGGCATTGTACTCAATGGTAGGTCTGATGAATGCCGAATACAGTGGAACAATGGCTTCCTTGGACTTGGATGCCATACCTTTGTGTATAAGTTGCGCAACATAAAATGATTTCCTTACCACTGTGGACATACGATGGTCAAAGGCTAGATTACTGTGTGTGTGTGTGTGTGTGTGTGTGTGTGTGTGTGTGTGTGTGTGTCCAAGTCCCTGACTACTGGGTCAACTCTAAGGGGTGTATTGTCAATATGATAGGTTACTAGGAATGGATGACTTCCCAAAGGATACTATTATGCATTTCTTGGCCTTTAGTTTTAGTCCATGGCTCTGACACCAGTTGTTTGTCTGTCAGCCCCTCCTGGAGAACATTTGTGTCAGTGTGAGATTCAATGACACCTCCTAATTTGCAATCATCTGTAGATGTAGTCAGCCAGAGACCTCTGACATTGGCCTTGACTTCTGAGAAGTAAATGCCAAAAAGGAGCGGTCCAAGGACTGATCTTGTGACTGGCCTCTTTGTAGAATTGGACTCCCCAGTTGTAACTTCCTGTGTCCTACCTGTGATCGAGTTGGCTATCCTCCGGGTGACATACGGGTTTGTACCTAACCTATTGAGTTTGTCAACAATGCCCGAGTGGGGTGTTGTGTCAAATGCGTTGGCCAGGTCAAAGTAGGCAGTGTGAATGATTTTGCCCTCATTCATTGCTTTGGTGACCTTCTCAGAGTAGGCATGATCTTCCCTTGACGAAACCAAACTGGGTTGGGTCCAGTGGCTATTGATCATCTCCATGATGATTCTTTCCATGGCTTTACATACAAGACTAGTGAGACTTATGGGTCTGTAGTTTCCAGGGTTTGTAGATGGCCCACCTTTGTACAGAGGGATGACTGTTGCCTTTCTCCGTTCATGGAGCATGAAGCCTGTTGGAGACTACAGTTGAATAGTAATTCCAGAGGCCCTGATAGGTCATGATGTGAAGTTGTTCTATCTCACTGTTCATTCTTACAGATGGGTTCGGAGCCGATCCTCAGCTCCAAGTCGGCCAAATACAAAGCTCGAGGTCTTCAGACAGCTCAAGGCAAAGTTCCTATCCCATGATGCACCTTGTGTTATCCCATATCTAGTTTGCCACTGCAGCAGGTCACTGGTTTCTTCACAGCTCGGCCCAGTATAGTTTTTTCTTCTAGAAAAAGTTTAAAAGATAAACTTTCATAATAGTTTTTTAGTTTAATAACTTTCAAAACTATTTGATCTAGTGTGTAGCTTAACTTTTGATAGTCCTTTTATAGCCTTTATGGCCTTCGTTTATCAGGCCTTTAGTATCTCCCTTCCCTTCTTTTTGGTGTGCCTTTTTATAGCTTAGAAGAGTGTTAAGTAGTTTAGAAGTGTGTTTAGTAGACATTTATAGCTTATTAGAGTGTGTTTATAGAACATTAACAGTTAGATTCTCTTTAGCATTATAGAGCCCATTTGTTTTTTTAAGGGCTGCTTACTATTTAAAATACTTGTGTGTTCATTGAATTTGTTGAACACTTGTGTGTGTGCATGTTTTAATAAACCTTTTTTACAGGTTTGCTTGTGTGCATTTATATTTTTCTCATGGCTGACCAGGATAAGGAGAAACAACACAAGTGTGGGTTTAAAAAATGTCCAAAGTGTGGACAGAAAATCTCTGTGACTGATGGTCTTTTTAATTGCGTTTACTGTTTGGGTACTTTGCACTTGCAAGAGGGTTGCTCCATCTGCCATTCTTTTAGTAGCCACGTCCTACATGAAAGAAAAAGAAAGTTAATTGACAGAGGCCTGTTAAAATCATCCTTTCAAGAAGTTTTAGGGGACCATAATAAAGCTGGTAAATCCCCCAAATCTTCCAAGTCCTCTAAGTCTTCATCATCGGAGCATAGAGTTGTGGATCTAAAAATATCAAGAAAGCCTTCGACGTCTGCTCCACAACCTTCGGAGCAGAGGTTATTATCCTTTTGGAGCTGGTCCCCAGTCCTGGAACCGGTCTCCACAGAACTGAAGTCACCAGTCTTACAGTCTGTACCACCCTCAATCCATTCATCTCAGACCTCGATAAGCCTATTGGATTTGGATGTGGATCATGTGGTGCAGAAGTTGTTACAGGCACCAGCCTTTGCAAAATTTTTATCGGTTTCAACCCAAGTGGTTTCGGAACCGAAAACTGTTCCTCCATCTACTTCTTTTCCTTCTCTGAGACATACCGTTCTGTCGGAGCCAGAGGAGTTGGACCTGATGATTGTGGAGCCTTCGGAACAGACGCCTGCTCCAATGCCATCGGTTCTGATTACTCGAGACTTCCTCGGTGCCCATCGAGGAGTCTAGGAGCTGACACTCACCGGTCGGGTCTAGGGAGGATAGTCGGACTGATCTTTCGGTTCCAACTTTACCTCTTGGGGCTTCGGCTTGGACGAGTTCGGCTCCTACCTATGAATCAGAGCCCACTGCTCCAGTACTGAGGGAGTCATCTGTTCCTTTGGACCCAGGGATTTCCTCCCACTGGAGCAGAGGTGCTTTTGAGGCCATGAGGAGAGTAATGTCCCCCAAGACATCCACAGCATCAGGACCAACCACCTCTTCCCCCCAAAGCGCCTGTGTCCACTTCTGCCTCACAGATCCCTTTGAGGTGTAGAAACCCTGAGTCTCAGGAAACCCCACTGCATGGTCCCTGCTCTTCTGAGACCTCACCAGAAGCTCCCACTGATGAGGTTCCCAGGAAGAGAATTTGCAAGAGGAAGCATCTAGACTCCCCGCAGGAGTCTGTCACATCTGACACTGACTTGGATGAATCAGAAGGGTCCCCATGGTCCCCCTCTGAAGATATCTCATTTGCATATATCTTAGAAATCCTAAAGTAGAGGGGTGGCTGGAAGCCCACCAACCTTACTGAGGATGAGTCAGTCCTCCTGAAAGCTTTTGGGTCTCAGCCCTCCACCTCTTGGGTGTCTTCACCCTTTGATGAGCTTATGGAGCTGGTCTCATGAAGGGCATGGGAGTCTCCGGACAGCATGGAGCCTGTCCCTAGGTAGCCCAATAAATTTATTTCTGCCCCTCATGATAAGACCTTTCTCACAAAGGGAGTGCATGTTGATGCCATGGTGGTGGCGGCAGCCACCAAAAAGGAGATGTCCGGAACTTCTTCCTTTGTCCATCCTTCTAACAGAGACTCTAGATCATGGATAGATACAGGAAGTGCATATTTAGTTCAGCGACTTTTGCCATGCATTCACTGAACTACCTCACACATTTCACAAGACTGCAGAGAGACCTCCAAAAACAGCTTGGAGATGCTCTGCAGGGTACGGTAGCTGAGGGAGCTACAGACAAGGTTGTGTCCCAGCTTGCTACCCTTAATTCCATAGTGAACTCTTCCATGTGTCTGATTTCATATGCAGCTGATGGAACAAGTAGGGCAGTGGGTACAGGAATTGCTCTTGGGAGACACTCCTGGATGCACTTATGTTCCTTTGAGGAGCCCTTTAAGTCCCCCTTTGTCAACAACCCTTTTGATGGCTCGTCTCTTTTCGGGCCTAATTTTAAGGAAACTCTGACCAGGTGTGAGCAGGAAGGAAAGACTGTCTGCCACCGGAGTCCATTTTTCCACCCCTACTAGACCCTACCCCAAGGGTCAAAAGGGAGGAAAGATGTTGTTCCAGAAAGCCCAAGGAGCCTTTCTGGACATGTGGTAAACCCCCCTCCAGGGGCAGAGGTAGGGAAAATAATGGAAGACGCTGCCCTCATGACAGAGGGGGGTCCACAAAATCAGGGTGACAGAGACCAGTTCTTTGGGAAGCTCTACCAGCACTCCTGAAAGGAGGCCCAACTGTCCTACTCTGGAGGCAGTCAGGGATCGCTTATCTTTGTATCCAGACACTTGGCTAAAAATAAACGACAACTGAGTACAAAGCATAATTTCCAGAGAATATTTTATTCCCTCCACCACTCCTCCCCCTTGATAACAAAAATCCTTGATATTCCACTCAGGTACAGGAAACAAGCAACAGTAGAGGTGCAGAGATTGCTAGAAAAAGTCATCCAACCAGTCCCAGCAGACCAGATAGGATCCGGAAATTACTCAAGATTCTTTTTCGTTCCAAAAAAGACAGGGGACTGGAGACCTATTTTGGACCTCAGCAGACTAAACAGATCTGTCAAGAAGGAGAAGTTCCAGATGGTCACGCTACAGTCGATACTTCCCTTCTTGGGGAAAGACAATTGGATGTGCTCGATAGATCTCCAGGATGCGTACTACCACATAAAATTGGCCAGACCATCCAGGGATCATCTGCATTTCCAGCTGGGAGCCAATCACTACCAGTTTTGAGCCCTTCCCTTTGGTCTCACTACAGCCCCCAGAGTATTCACCAAATGTATGGCAGTGGTCACGGCTCACCTGTGGTGTTTGGGATTCCAGGTGTTTCTGTACTTGGATGATTGGCTCCTCACCGCCACCAGGCATCAGCTAATACAAGCCCAGGGACACCACACTTACTCTTTGCAATCAGCTGGGGATTACCATAAACTCAGAATACTCTGCCTTGTCGCCATCACAACATATTGTTTTTATCGGAGCAGAATTGGACACCACCACCACTTTAAAACTACCATCAGAAAGGGAATCAGTACTTTGTCAGCAAATTCTGAATGTCATATCCAGAGGCAAGGTGCCAGCCTAAGAAGTGCTAAAGTTGTTGGGGATGATGGCAGCTGCAATAATAGCGATTCTGTTGGGTTGTATGTACATGCGGATTCTACAATGGCTCCTGTTCACATAATGGTCCTATCAAGAACTCCCAATGTCTCATCTCATCATTCTAACAAACTCTTTCAAAAAGGATTTTCTGTGATGGTTGACCTCTCTCCAAGTAATAAGTCGTCCTTTTATCCTACTATCACTATCAGCCACTGTGACCACGGATGCTTCTCTGATCAGGTGGGGGGGGCATTTTCAGGGAAGAACAGCCCAAAGCACATGGACCGAACAAAAGAAACCTCTGCATATCAATGTCTTGGAGATGAGAGCGGTACTCTTGGCGTTGCAGTACTTTTGAGGACTCTCTCCCTCTGGGGACAATTGCGATTCAGATAGACAACATGTCGGTGGTCTGGTATATAAACAAACAAGGAGGAACCAGGTCCTATCCCCTTTGTCAAGAGGCCCTAAGAGTGTGGCAGTGGGCTACCTCCACCCACCTCTTTCTGATAGCAATGCACATCGTGGGGAAATCCAGCATGATAGCAGACGAACTGAGCAGGTCAATCTTGTTGCCTCACGAGTGGTCCCTCAAAGAAAAAATAGCGGAAAGAATATTCTGCAGATGGGGCCTTGCTGCGATCTCTTTGCATCCCCCATGAGCACAAAATGCAGAAGCTATTTTGCCTTAATTCCCCCCCCCATGGGAGATACCCCAGGGGATGCACTCATACACGATTGGCCTCCGGGTCGCCTTTATGCCTTCCTGCCAATACCCCTGATATGCAAAGTGTTACAGAAAGCCAAAACCCTGGGAAGGACCATCATTCTTATAGCCCCTCACTGGCCTTGTCAGATTTGGTTCCCCTTTCTTCGACCTCATCTATTGGAAGAGCCCTGGATTCGGATTCTAGACCCAGTTCCAGACCTTCTGATGCACTCGTCAGGGGCTCTTCATCCCTCCCTTCAGTCCCTGAAATTGACAGCTTGGCTGCTCCAATTCCCAACATAGCCAGGTTCCATAATCCCTCAACTGAAACACAACATATTTTAATATCTTCCCATAAATCATCTACTAGGAAATTATACCTCAGCAAATGGAAGAGATTTTCCATATGGGCTTCTCAAAATAACATTGACCCTTACCTAGCCTCTATTTCCTCCATACTAGTTTTTGACTATGCTATTCAACAAGGGAGCGGCTACAGCCACCATTCATAGGTTCATAGGTTTATACTAGGCTATCTGCCCTAAGGCATTTATAAGCCTAGCCCAAAGTTTTGTGGCTTACACCACCCCTTATGTTAAAAAATACTGTGCCCATTAGTTTGTTGTGCCTCTGTGCAGCAGTGACACAGAGATGATTCCCGGGGTAAACCTACGATCTCCCATCCACCGGTCAAGATTTCTCTTGAACAGAGCCAGCGAGGTGCTCTGCCTCACATGGACCGGGATTTTATTCCACAGCATGGGGAGTCTCGGGGTGACAAATCTATCCCTCCAGCATGTCCTATTTATATCCGTGCTAAGGTTTAAGTCGCTTGCTCTAGTGGATCTGGTAGATTTGGATTTTTTGAGGTGGAGCATGTCCATTAATTCCGGGTTGGACATGGCCTTGTATGTCAGGCACAGGTCACCTCTGAGCAGACGGTATGCGACTGAATAGAGCTGGAGTTTCTTCAGTCTGGCAGCATATGACAGATTTTGGAGTCCCTTTATCCTTTTGGTGAGGAACTTTTGGGGTCTCTCCAATTGCTGCAGGTGTCGGGTGAGATACATCCCGAATGGGGCATTGTACTCTATCATTGGTCTGATAAGTGAAGAGTACAGGGGAACAATGACCTCACTTGATCTGGATGTGAATCCCTTCATGATCAGGTGGGCAATACAAAAGGTCTTTCTAACCACTTTAGCAATGCGAGTGTCAAAAGAAAGGCCACTGTCAACCTGGGTCCCCAGGTCCCTGATATCCTCTTCTGTGCTTAGTGGATTGCCACCTATATGGTAGCTTGGGGTTACCTTGTTTTTCCCGAAGGGTATGACTATACATTTTTTGGCATTTAACTTCAGGCCATGGCTCTGGCATCAGCTATCAGTTTCCGTGAGACCCCTCTGAAGGATATCTGTGTCCGATGTACTTTCCACTATGGCGCCCAGTTTGCAGTCATCTGCAAACTTTGTCAGCCATAGTCCTCCTGTGTTTGCCTGTACTTCTGAGAAGTAAATGCCGAACAACAGGGGGCCAAGAACTGAGCCCTGTGGGACACCACTTGTGACCGGCTTGGAGTCTGACATGGCGCCAGCAACTCTAACCCTGTGGGTTCTGTCCTTTAGCCAGTTTGCAACCCATCTTGTGACATATGGGTTTACATTTAAGCTGGTAAGTTTATCTATAATACCCGAGTGGGGTATTGTGTCGAAAGTTTTTGCAAGGTCAAGGTAGACTGTATGGACTGCCTTTCCCTCATCAATGGCCTTGGTGACTGTTTCGAAGAAGTCGACAAAGTTCAAAAGGCATGATCTGCCCTTGACAAAGCCAAACTGGGTCGGGTCCAATGTCTGCAAGTCCCCTATGTCTTTGTTTATGAGTTCCATTATGATCCTCTCCATAGCTTTGCAGACCAGGCTTGTTAAGCTTATGGGGCGGTAATTACCAGGGTCCGTAGAGGCACCGCCTTTGTGGAGTGGGACCACAGTTGCCGTACGCCACTCCTTGGGCACGTATCCTGTGGTAAGGCTAAGATTAAACAGCTGCCTTATGTGCGGGTTTAGTTCCTCATTGAGTTCATGTAGCACACAGCCGGGGACACCATCCGGTCCCATTGATGCTGTGTTTTTAGCTTTAGAGAGAGCAGCTTTCACCTGCGCATTTGAGATGTCTGGGAGGCTACACGCCGCTGGGATAGTTATCTGTCCTTTTGGGGGGGAGAGGGGGGTGAAGTTTGCACTGAACCTGTCTGCCAGTATGTTGGCAATGTCTGTGGGTTCACTGATTTTTTGTATCATTTTGGACTAATTCTGAGCATATCTGGGAGTTTCCACCCAGGTTTCTAACATAGCTGAAGAAGGCCTTATGATTGTCTTTTGAATCTATGGCAATTTTTCTCTCAAAGTTGGCCTTGGATGATTTTATGAGTGCTCATATTTTTTTACTAATAATGATCAAGGGTGTCTTCTCTTTTATGGATTTTGCTCTATCATGTAACAGCTTTCTCCTCTTATTGTAAAGTTTGTTTATGGCTGGGGTCCACCAGACTGGATGTTTGCCCTTGGTGGAAAGAGTCTTGGTTTTATTAGGGATTGCCTGATCCATGCAGTCCTGGAGGTGTTCGTAGAAGGCATTTGTAAGGGCTTCCCCAGCTTAGGTTGTGGTTTCCACTGGCTCGGGGGCCTTGAAGGATACCACACCAGTCTTGAGTAGTGTGAAGTTTGCTTTAGAGAAGTTCTTCACTGTGGTCTTTTTTGTTTGGGGTGGGGGCGGGATGTGGATTTCCAGTGAGATTAGTTTGTGATCCAATCTCACCAATGAGGGATATACTTCCGGTGTGGAGCATTTTGTCCCCATGTTTGTGATGATGAGATCTAGTATATTTTCTCCTCTTTTGGGATCGGTGACTAGTTGTTCCATGGCATTTGAATTTATAAACTCCAGGAACCTTTGGGCTAGAATGTTGGGGCTTGAGTAATGTTCCCAGTCTATATTCGGGTAGTTGAAGTCACCCAATATAATGGTGTTTGGAGATACATTTATACCCTCCAGTGTCTTCAGGAAGGCTGTGTGTGGGGTTCCTGAGTTTGAGAGGGTGGCCTGTAGCATGCTACAAATTGTAGAGCAGTTTTGCTATGGTTAATTGCACCTGGATGGTTTCCGAAGCTTCGTGCGTTGCCACCAACCTGGAGGTGTGGGTATTGTTAAATAAAAACAAATTAGGACAACACAGGAGGCTCAGATGCAAAAACTTTACTAGTGTACACCAGGAGGCAAAAAACATACAATACAAGTGTAGAATTCTGTCTGGCATGATACAGGAAATGTTCTACATTTTATACACCATACATTCAAGCTGTGCCCACCTCACTGACGTGGTCAGTCACAGGGCACCTACATCACTATGGTCTACAATATTCTATTCATAAGAAAGTGCTGATGTTATACTTTTTAAAAGTTTTCCCATGAGAATAATACAGCCTTGCAAAGCACCTGGTCAGTTATAATGTCTTTCTGTAAATGTTATTCTTTCAAGGTTTCAGTCCTGCTCAAATACAATAGTCAGTTCAGTCTTGTAATACACTTCTTTGTTCTTCTCGTAACATTACTTTTAGCAGCTGTGCTGATAATATTCACAAGGCCAACCATCTCAGAGGAAGGAAGAAAAGATTCAATGCTTTATACATTTATTTTCCTGACCCAGCAGATAATCATTAGTGAAAAACATAAGCTTGCTGAGCTGGCTACTGCCAGGGTCAGAGTTCAAACACACTGCAGCTCCAAAGCTTCAAGCAATTACATGTAAGATCATTTTTACTGCCATATTGTAAAATAGAATAAAATGCATTACATACTATTTGCTTTTAAACTAGCACTTTATATATGTTCAAATACACATTTTTCTAACATTTTCCTCCCTTTTAATACTTTTTATTCTATTCAGAAACATAAACAATATCATATCATTCCCTAGCCTTCTCCTTTAAGGACTTTTAACTAGGCAAGTCATTTGTTTTATATTTCGGAAAGAATTTCATTTGGAACCAATAGATCTAACTCAATGTCTTGGTACATAGTCTCAGTTACAGATATATCAACAAATTCTCTGACTAATCTTTTCATACAGGGTATCCCACAACAGACCCATGCTCCTAATAAGAGTAGAACAACACAAATAGCAATCAAAATATTCATTAGGATTGAACCCCACCCACCAAATAGACTCTGGAAAAAGTTCGTCAGTGGGTTTGGGCCTGGTTCAGTCATGGCCGATACCTGCTGTATTACCTCTAGGTGGTCATTTATCTCATGCTTATTATCTGGTATAAACGCACAGCATTCTTCTTTGATAAGCGCGCACGTACCACCTCTCGCCGCTAGGGTGAAGTCAAGAGCCATTCGGTTTTGTAGCACAACAGTTCTCATTGCATTCATTTCATCAGTCACAAGTTCGAGAGCGGAAAAAGTTGCATTACTCATTACTTCGAGAAGCTTTGACAATTTTCTCAGCTCCCAGATCAATTTGACTGCTCCATAGGCTGGGAATATTCCAGCCCAGGATATGACACTGTCACTCAAGTCCATATGAGTCAATTTTTCTTTATCTTTCACGGATGGATGATCCTTCCAGCCAGCTTCGATCTTACCCACTGGATTAGCAGGTTTCTCGACTGAATTCCCAGTTTTTCGAGCTACATCTCTTACATTTCGTATCTTACCTAGAGGTAATTCTGCAGTATGCCTTATAGCTGGAACCAGATAACCCAAAAACAACTGCTGGACCAATTCTCAGGTAGCCATTTGTATGCTTTTTTCCCCACAAACAAAATAACAGTTTTCTACTTTAGTACTGATGCGGGTTAACTCTGAATGAAACATTTTCTTGTCTATAACAGACAATTGTTTATGCAATTCAGGATTTTTCTGCACATCTTTTATCGTTGTTTTCATTAAGCTCAAATATGAATCATAATTTGTGCTACAACTAGTACTTTTATCTTTGGCCTTAATATAGCATTTATAAGATACAGTTATGTTAGAGTTACTCCAACCAACTTGGAGTGTATCATTTTTATAGAAACAAACAATTCCTCTCTGTGTAATAGGCAAATACAATGCAATTTTGTCCTGTGATCTCACAGAACCTGTATCAAAAAGTAAATTTTCCCAAGTCTCATTTATCCCCAAGGGGACAGCGGACATCAACAGTCCTCCATATGCTGTTGGTATAGCAGTACAAACCCAGCAGTTTGAAACATTCGTAGTCTCTACATATACACGCTTCATAGCCAGGTATGTGTTAAAGTTTGGATGCCAGTCTATAGACATTTCATCACGTTTCACCACTTTCATTTGTGCGGTTATATGCAAGAAAAACCACAACAAAAGGAAAGTCACCACAATCATAGTCAATAGATGTATAGTTAGCAAGATGGGTAAACAATATCTTCGGGGTTGGTTTGCATTTTTACTCATTTTGCTCTTGGCCATCCTGCCTTTGTGGTGTATCAGTCACAAAATGTTTATCAAGCTGAAAGTTCTTTACCGGTTTACAGTGCGTCAGGTGGACCCAGGACAACCTCTCAGCAACTTTGACTGCAGTAGGCATCGCCAACAGTACCTGGTACGGACCTTCCCACTTCGGACTTGTCCAGTTTTTCTTTTTAATGTCCTTCAACCAAACCCAGGACCCAGGGGTCAGCACCGCTTCCGGTCTCGTTTGTTCTTTATCTGAAAAAAAGAGTTCAACTGCAAAACAGTCTTATTTGTTAACAATTTCCTCATATGATTAGCTAATGAGCTGTCAGCCTCCAGCTCTGCAGGCATGAGAGCTTTCCACTGTGGCACATAATATGCCCTTCCAAATATCACTTCAAAGGGGATCAAACCCTTTATGTTTGGAACTGTTCTCATGCTCAGCAGTGCCAAAGGCAAACAGCAAATCCAATTCTTCTGTGTTTCATTCATTAATTTTCCCAACTTACTTTTCAAAATTCCATTGTACCTTTCCACCAGTCCTGCAGACTGTGGGTGGTAAGCACAATGATTCTTCAAGGAGATCCCAAAGAATCTCCCAAGTTGCTGGATTGTCTGGTTGACAAAGTGTGTCCCATTGTCACTATAGATTCTTTCTGGTATGCCAAATCTAGGAATTATTTCTTTTATTAGGGCCTTTGCCACTGTTGCCGCATCCGGATTTTTAGTTGGAAAAGCTTCTACCCATTTGGAAATGTCTATAATCACTAAACAGTATTTTTTCCCTTCACATTTACTCAGTTCTATGAAATCCATACAGATAGTATGGAACGGATATGGTGGTATAGGAAAACTCCCTTGCTTGGGTTTAAATGCTCCTTGTGCATGATGTTTTTTTCAAATATGACATGCTGCACAAAATTTTTGTGTGAAGTTCGTGAATCTGTATGTTTGGAGTATTCGATTTACTAACTGTACCATCCCACCCCTGTTGAGACATGGCTCTGCCCATGGCTCAACAAAGCTGCATATCTAAATAAATTAGATGGCAATATTGGCTTTTTCTCCTTGGAGATGTACAGTCCATTTTCGAGGATTGCACCTCGTCTCTCCCATTTCTGTTTCTCAGTTTTTGTAGTCAATGTCTGCATTGTTTTTAACATTTCTAAATCTAAAATCTCAGATGGTTGTAATTCCTCATTCAAAAGTAAAGTTTCTGAGGCTGCTTGCTTTGCAGCTGCATCAGCTCGTGCATTACCTTTTGAAATCGAATCCTGTTGTTTTGTATGAGCTACACATTTACAAATAGCTACTTTGGTAGGTAACTGAATAGAATCTAATAAATTCAAAATAAGTTGCGCATGATTAATTGGTTTGCCAGTAGATGTTATCATTCCCCTATTCTTCCATTGCTGCGCAAAAACATGCACTGTAGAGAAAGCATACTGACTGTCAGTATATATGTTCACACATTTGTCTTTCCCTAGAGTGCAAGCCTGTGTTAAGGCTATCAATTCTGCTGCTTGAGCAGACAGGTTATGCTGTAAAGGTTGGGCTTCTAAAATTTCTGTATCTGTGACTACTGCATACCCTACTAGATTTCTCCCTGTAGGACCCTTCCTGCATGAACCGTCCACATAAAATGTCACCTCGGCATCATCCAAGGGCATATCAGTGAGATCTTGTCTGGGCAAAGTTATTTGCCCAATTTCCTGCAGGCAACTGTGTGGTGTGCCATCCACAGGAGTCGGAAGTAACGTTTATGGATTTAATGTTGTACAACGTTCAATTACCATATGAGGTTGGCTCAGCAGTATGGTCATACAAGAAAGATGTCTAGCAGGAGATAGATATGCTATTTTTTCTTGCAGTAAAATTATCGCGACTGCATGAGGCACTCTCAATGTGAGAGGGTGGAATAACACTACTGAGGCCGAGACCTGTACTGCCATTGCAGCTGCGACTACTGCTTGCACACAATGTGGCAATGATCGTGCCACTGGATCTAACTGTGATGAATAGTAAGCTATGGGGCGTTGCTTACTTCCATGCTGTTGCGTCAGAACTGACGTCATGTATCCCTGTTTACAATCTACGGTTTGAAAAAAATCTTTTGTGGTAATTTGGAAGTCCTAAAACTAATGATGAAGCTATCAATTGTTTTAGTCTGCAGAAAGCTGTTTCTGCTTTGGGTGTCCATTGTAATACATCTTGTGCTGCCATTGGTGTTTTATATATCAAATCAGCCAATGGAGCAGATTCTAAAGCATAGTTTGATATCCAGCTTCGACAAAAATTAGTCGTTCCCAGGAAGGACATCATTTCCTTCTTGGTTGTTGGTTTAGGTGCCTGTAAAATCGCTGTTTTTCTATCTTCATCTAGTATTCTACCTTTGGATATTACATATCCCAGGTATCTAACCTGTTTTCTCCAAAGTTGTAACTTATTCTTGTTTACTTTGTGTCCTTGTGCTGCTAGAAATTTCAGTAATGCTATTGTATCTTCCCTGCATTGCTGCTGGATGGGGGCTGCTAGCAAGATGTTATCTACATAAAGTAGAATCTTACTACCTCCCGGTGGGGTAAATCCCGCCAGGTTGCTAGCCATTTCTTGTGCAAATATCGTTGGACTTTCACATTATCCCTGCGGTAGCTGAGTATAGGTATATCTTTTACCCTGAAATGTAAATGCAAACCAATACTGGCTATCAGGATGTATAGGTATTGAAAAGAAAGCATTGCTTATATCTACCATAGTAAAATATTTTTGTTGTGGCTTCAAATCGTTCAACAAAGTGTGTGGGTCTGGCACCGTAGGTGCTCTGGGTATTATTGAATTGTTTACGGCTTGTAAATCCTGTACCATCCGCCATTCCCCATTTGCTTTTTTAACAGGAAATAGAGGGGTATTACATGGTGAATCCAGAGATTCTACCAGTACTCCTTCCTTGAGTATTGCTGCTATTATAGGCTTAATTCCCTGCTCTGCATCCTTTCTCAAGGGGTATTGTCTTTTTTGTGGTCTAAATGCTGATTTTGGAGTAATGGTTACTGGACCTGCTGTTCGAATAAGTCCTACATCTGAGTTTCCTGTTGACCAAAGAATGTTTGGTATATCGCACAAGGCTTTTTCTTCTTCTTCTAACAAGAATGCTAATCAGCTGTCTTCACTATGTTGTAAGTGTACAGCTGGACGTGTCTGTGTTAGCCAATTCAATTTCTGTTTTTGTACTCCCTGTTCTGATAATTCTAAATCAGTTTGTTTTTTCCTATTTTGTTACTTTTTCTCCTAAGTCTGCCCATCTCACATTTTTTTTTTTTGTCAAGCTGACATGTGGCAGTCTATTGGATTTGTACAGTTTCATGAATTCCTGAGGTAGTGAACAGCTTACTACACTGTTTCCCTCAGTATCCCAATACAAAGTTCGTAATACTAATCTGTTAGCAGGATTTTTGAACAATTCTTGCTCATATTCCTTATCAGGTCCTGGCATACTACAGTAGTATAGAGTACATTGTAACAAATGCTGTTGGTCAGTGTCAAGGGAGGGGACCTTACTGATAGCTACGTTCATCAGTTCCTCGGTTACTGCCCCTGGACCAGTCGTAACTAGATCCTGGCTGTACCAGTAAAAAGTTTCACCCTCCGATCGCACCACAAAAGTATCCATTTGTCTTTGTGCTTCCATACCCTGCATAGTAGGAACTACTGCTATGCCAAATATCTGCATAAGGTCTCTTCCCAGTAAGTTTACTGGACATTTCGCAGAAACTACAATCTTACTTTTCTGAGTCATACCTGAAACTGGGTCAGTTATTGCTATATCATGGGAAAGTGGTTCCCTATATAGCTGTCCATTTGCTGCTTTTACTAATATATAGTCAGGTGATTCAGAGTGTTCTGGTAATTTTGAAGGGTGTATCAAAGTTCGTGACGCTCCTGAATCACACAAGAATTTCACTTCCCTACCTTCCACCAGAAGTGTAACTTCCGGTTTTGTGTCTGCCAAATAGAGCTCCAAGCTCAATAATGCTAAGTCTAAAACTTCACTTTCTTCATCCTCTACATCTGCTTGCACTTCCTCTGTTCCTTCCACTATATTTACATTTATCCTTTGTTTGTTAACCTTTCCTGATGATTTTTGATTGTCATCACTATCATATAGTCAGTC
Source organism: Protopterus annectens (assembly GCF_019279795.1). Classification (NCBI taxonomy): domain Eukaryota; kingdom Metazoa; phylum Chordata; order Ceratodontiformes; family Protopteridae; genus Protopterus; species Protopterus annectens. The sequence goes on along the minus strand of NC_056725.1, from coordinate 777,317,888 downwards.
CTCATCACCTTTATCTTTATCCTCTGTAGTCGCCTTTTTATTTAGCCTGCAATCCCTTGCTAAATGTCCTTTTTTACCGCACTTAAAGCACTCACCTTTCTTTTTTCTCTCTTCAAAATCCTCTGACTTTTTGTCAGATTGTTTATTACCCTGGGTATTTTCTTACCCTTTTTACTCGACTGTACTACAAAGACTTCTGCTCCGTCTTCAGCTGTGAAGACTTGTGTTTTCTTTTTCTTTTTACTATTAAAGTGTCTTTCAGCATGTCTAGCATACTCAAGTAAGGCTTGTAGCCTGCTTGTTCGGTGATCTATCATATGCTTTGTAATAAAGCTACTGATAGGGGCAATGCAACCTTTCAAAAATGCATTTTTCAGTTGCTGTTCATATGCGCTATCATTCGTCTGACTTTCAGGAATAGTCATGCCACTATGGTTATTGAAACATTCCAATAATCTATCATAGTACCCATCTACAGTTTCATTATCTTGTTGTATGCATTGGTTAATGCAAGTCCAATCTGCTCTAGGTTTCCATTTTTCAGAGATTCGGTCTGTAAGACCTTTCACTCTGGTGTCTAATTCTGCGTCACTATGTAGGAGTGGCTTAAGTTGTGCGTCATGAGCGTTCCAGGTGCCACAAATCATGTGCCAGTCTGGACCTACAATTTGTCTAACTACCTTTTCTACTTCTTCCCCATTTAAATGGTAACTTAGTCTCATACCTTGTAAATCTTGTATAAACTTTTTATGATTAATTTTCGGGTGAGGGATTCCCTCCGTAGCTTTTCGAATATCTTCCAGTGTCCATGGTCTATACACTAGGAGAGTTGGGTCCTGCCCTTCCTGTCCTGCCTGAGGGTTTGGTACCTCGATTAATGGACAGATTTCTTCACTCTCTTCTAGTGAGTCTCTCCCTATTTGATATAAATCTGTGTCCCTAAGTGTTTTACGTGTCCGGGACCTAGTTTCAATAGGTTCTCTAACGAATGGTTTTAGTGCCCCTGCAACTTCAGGATAACATGGAGGTGGACTAGCCTGTCCTCCTGCTTCATATCCTAAAAAAGGTATTGGAGGGGAGGGAGGGGGAGGGGCCATCGCTATTACTGTATTATTATCCTCTTTGTCTAAAAATAACATTTTCGCATTTTTAATTTTTTGTTCCCTTCGGTTCACTTCCTCAATCCACCTATGTGCCTGAGGAATGCCTAATTGTCGTTGTTTCTTTGCCTGACCTTCTGCGTCAGATTTAAGCCGTTTTAAAAGTTTAACTAACGAAATTTTATTTAGTTTATTGTCAAATTCGTATTTATTAACCCATTTTGTGTAATATCTTATATTATCTGCTCGTTGTAATTGCATATATTTTGCATCATCAGTTAGGGGCGGATTTCGCGATTTTTTAGTGCACTGATTTCCCATGTCAAAAGAAAACTGTTAAACCCTTTTCTTACCACGTGGTATCTTAGTTCCTTACACAGTTTATCTAGAATAACTGCCTACCTTATTCTGTTTCCCTGATCTATGACAAAATATACAGTAATTTCTTATGTCCCTGATCTGTATAACAAATCTATGACAATAACATTTACTGTAACCTAGTCCCTGATCTAAAACAGAAAAAAGGCAAAAATCTTCCTACCTGAGCCTCTTGGGTCCACCAGTACGAGACCGCTCTTCGGCCACAGATCAGAAAAGTGGCCAGCCTCTCAAGACGACAATTCAGTCGGAGGTCTTTGTGCTTCAAGAAGAACCGTTTCGGTAGCTTCTCCTGCGCAGTATTCGACCACCGGTACACTCTGATCTGCAGCTGTCGAGGGTTTCCGGTCAAACGTAGGACCAAACTGTTAAATAAAAACAAATTAGGACAACACAGGAGGCTCAGATGCAAAAACTTTACTAGTGTACACCAGGAGGCAAAAAAACATACAATACAATTATCGAATTCTGTCTGGCATGATACAGGAAATGTTCTACATTTTATACACCATACATTCAAGCTGTGCCCACCTCACTGACGTGGTCAGTCACAGGGCACCTACATCACTATGGTCTACAATATTCTATTCATAAGAAAGTGCTGATGTTATACTTTTTAAAAGTTTTCCCATGAGAATAATACAGCCTTGCAAATCACCTGGTCAGTTATAATGTATTTCTGTAAATTTTATTCTTTCAAGGTTTCAGTCCTGCTCGAATACAATAGTCAGTTCAGTCTTGTAATACACTTCTTTGTTCTTCTCGTAACATTACTTTTAGCAGCTGTGCTGATAATATTCACAAGGCCAACCATCTCAGAGGAAGGAAGAAAATATTCAATGCTTTATACATTCATTTTCCTGACCCAGCAGATAATCATTAGTGAAAAACATAAGCTTGCTGAGCTGGCTACTGCCAGGGTCAGAGTTCAAACACACTGCAGCTCCAAAGCTTCAAGCAATTACATGTAAGATCATTTTTACTGCCATATTGTAAAATAGAATAAAATGCATTACATACGATTTGCTTTTAAACTAGCACTTTATATATGTTCAAATACACATTTTTCTAACAGGTATCCTTGATGAATATGGATACACCCCCTCCTTTTGTGGTGTGGTCCGGGTTTTGGAGCCAGAACGCATGATATGAGGTAAAACCTGATAGTGCCGGGGTGCTCTCAGGAGCCTTGAACCAGGTTTCAGTCACAGCACAGACATTGATGTTCTCCATACTGAGAAGGGCCTCGAGTGCGTGCATTTTGAGATTTAGACTTCTGGCATTGAGCAGCATTACCCTTAGTTTCTTCCCATTTTTGTTTTCTAGGGTGGTAGGTTTAGAATTTGAGCCTTGCCTAAAAAAGGCACTATGGAGGTGGCAAGAGCCTTAGCCAATATCCGGAATCCCAGGGGTGACAGATGCAGGCCGTCCCTTGCGAAGCAGCGTGGCTTGTCAAGCATGTCATCCCAGGCAGACAGACACTGGATCCCCTTTGAATGACACCAGAAATTAAGCCAATTGTTAAAGCTGATCATCTTGTCTCTATGTTGTGGCATCATTCTTGGTGAAGGAAGGATACTGCTCAAGGTCAGGGTCATACCTGCCTGGGCTACATAATCAGAGAGCTCCTCTATGTCTCTTTTCGTGTAGTCCAGGGAGGTACGTCTCAGGTCGTTCACACCAGCATGGACAATGACTGTGTCATATTTGTACTTGCTGTGGAGTGACCTGAGTGCTTGTGTTATGTGGCGGATTCTAGCACCCGATAGGCAGCTTACTGTGACCCTCTCCTTGTTCAGTCTGGTGAGTGGGACGTCAGTGTGTCTGACTATGGAGTCACCTATGACATGTGCAGCTCACTGCTATCGCTAATTTTCATCTGGATACTTAAGGCTTTAATGTAATGTCACACAAGCCATTCAAAGCTTTTCTCAAAGGGACCTTCCACCTGAGACCAACTGTCAAATCCCTTTATACACCTTGGAATCATTTTATGCTTTCACTCATCATTCTTCCACCGCTTGAGCCAGCTTCTTCATGTGACTTGAAATTTTTGTCTTGGAAGACCGTCTTTTTAGTGGCCATCACATCTGCCCGAAGAGTTTCAGAGCTACAGGCCTTGTCTGTAAAACCCCCTTATCTGATTTGTCATTCTGATAGTTTCACTACGAACAAATCCTTCATTCTTTCCTAAAGTTTGTACTGAAGCTAACCTTAATAAACCATAGAATTACTGTTTTTTTTTCCCCAAACAGACCAAGAACTTTGAGTACATGCTACACAAACTTGATGTTCACAGACAACTTCGATTTTACCTAGATAGAACCAAAGAATTTAGAAGATCTGAACAGCTTTTTGTTTCCTTTTCAGGCTCCAGAAAAGGTAGACCTGTGACAAAAAACACTGTCGAAATGGTTATCTGATTGCATCACCTTCACTTACTCAGCTGCCACTATACCTCTGTAACACAAAAAAAGGCTCATTCAATCAGAGCTGTTTCCACATCTTCAGCCTGTATCGTTAAGCTACCAATAGATAGTATTTGTGCAGCAGCCACTTGGTCAAAGCCTCATACTTTTATCACTCATTACAAAGTCGATAGGGCCTCCAGGGACAGGGCTTCCTTTGATTCCACTGTCCTGAGGAACGTACTCCCGTAGGCCACCTGAGAAAGACTGTGCTTGTGACGCTACCCATCTGTAAGAATGAATGGTGAGATAGAACAACTTCACATAAAGAAGTTGTGTACTCACCATAACATTCCATGTGAGTTGTTCATCTCGTCTTCATTCTTACTTCCCACCCTCCAACCCCCTCCAGGCTTTTTTCAGGGACCGAGATTCTTGTTTCATCATGGTTGCTTTGTCTTTTATATGGTTTCCTTACCTAAAATAGGGAAAGAATGGCGTATGGTATTGTTAAAGGCAGCAAACAAGATCTGAGGTAGCACAAGGTGCATCATGGGTTAGGGACTTGGCCGCGAGCTGTCTGAAGACCTCGAGCTTTGTAGTTGGCCGAATCAGAGCTAAGGATTGGCTCCGAACCCATCTGTAAGAATGAAGGCGAGATGAACAACTCACATGGAACGTTATGGTGAGTACATAACTTCTTTTTTCATGCTGTTTAGAAGGCATCCTGGGATATTATCTGGGCCCATTGATGCACTGTTCTTGGTCTTGGAGAGATCATTAAGGACCTGTTCCATAGTGATAGTAGGTGGAGTTTTATTTGATGATATTTCCTGAGGGAAGGTTGAGGGGGTGGAAAGGGTAAAGTTGGAGCTGAATTTATCAGTCAGGAGGTTTGCTATATCTTTTGGCTCAGTATAGGTGACTAAAAGCCAAAAAAAACACAAGAACTAGTAATACAAGTACTAGGAAGAAGCAGAAGAGGTAAATCAAGAATCTGGCACCAAATTTTAAATGTTGTATGCGCTTTCGTCTGTATTAAAACAAATTTCTTCAGGCAACAAGAGGGAAGCTAAGAACACAGTTTAAATAACTCTCCGTTAAATCATGTGACCATAGGTCTCAACCTCTTTAGGAGGTCAGTGTGGAACACAGACACTGACAATGTGCGACAAACAGGCAAAATGTGGAACACCCTATTTTTACACTGTGCAAAAACGCACCATTTCCATGGTGCCAAGCTGAAGTGGTCTTTCAAGCAAAATCAGTAAGTTGAAATGTATATGAACTATAAATCTGGGCACATTTTGGAAGAGACATTTAATTTTTAAACAAGTCTGAATGTTTTTCATGTAACTATGAAGTAGCTGTGGTAGGCGACATAGATAACTGCTGTCTCAGTGCATGTCTGGGGGAGATGTTTGGTCACCAACATCAGTCACAGTACTTCTTTGTAGTGATAAATTTGTGCATGCACTATGAAAAGTTAGCAATCTAACATGCCTCCTCATCCCTACCTTAAAAAAACAGCCACTTTATGTACCCTGTGATGTAACACTGGGATGAAAGTGAAAAAAAAAAAAAAAACAGAACACAGTAACATAATTCAATTTGTTCTGTCAGACAGATATCAGCCCCAAAAGTTAGTCACCTGCATGCACACCTGGTGTTCATAGGTTAGAAATATAAACACAAATGGATCCCTAGCGTAGCAAGCTTGTTTAAACTCTGTGTATTCTTACTAAATGGATTCAGAAGTAGTCCTTGGTCATGGGTTATGTTAGATGTCTAAATGGACCATAAGATTTACCCTTCAGAAAAATTCATGCTAATGCAAAACCTATTATTTTATCAACTTTATACGTTTGTAAGAGCAGTAATTAAAAATTGCTCCTATTTTTGGGCCTTTGTCCCACCATTTATAGCTTTGTTCAGATTTCTTGGTCTAAGAGGTTGAGAGATATGGCAGTGCTCCTCATAGACTTATGGTGTTCCTCATAAAATACAACTGTATTTGAAGCTGAGAGGCATGTTTCTGTGTGTATGAGTCCGTGTGTGTATGTCTCTGTGTGCCTGTCTCTCCGTCTCCCAGTGTTATAGATAAATGTAGTTTTAAACAGCTCTGCACTGCCTGCCTTGTTCTGTGGCATCCCACAATGTTCAGAGTAATGTGCTTCCAAAATTCCTTACCTACTCTTTCTTTCCAACAACCCATTTATTTCTTGAATTTCTATCCTCTCTTGCCTGTTAGAGGTTTTAAACTGACTTGCTAATAAATTGTTTTCTAACCCCCATGGATTTTAAGCACCATGGGTCAAGAAAGACATAATCTGAAGTTGTTAATCTTCTTCCTATTCATCACTGATGGTTTCGGTTCCAAGCCCTCTGAACCGAGTCAACCTTGTACCAAGCTTGTGTGCACCAAAAACTCTCGAGCTTAGCTGCTATTCCCTTCACTCAGTTACCTCAGATCTCGTTTTCCGCATAGCCATATAGCAGTGTTTCACCGAGCTCTCTGGTTAAGTGTTATATTTTTCAAAATTTATAAGTATTTGTGAGTTTTTGTCAGTTTGCTATTTTTCTCTATTTACTCACTCAGCTCTACCCACAGGTATTTCTTTTCATACCATTGTTGGTATTGACTCTTTTACCCTTGTGGTATTCCCAATACCATTGTTGGTATTTCCCTTTCTCTCTACACTTTCTAATACTGTAGCATGTGTGTGTTTTCCTGTTATGGCAGAAAAGAAAGGGACTACGGGGTTTAAACACTGCTCTTCTTGCAGTGGTAAACTCCTGAATAGTGATTTACATGGTGTGTGTGTATTGTTTGTGGGTTCCGCATTTGTCGGCGAAACCTCCATGTGATATTTCTGCCAGCTTCAGTCAGACAAAACAAGTTGATTTTTAAGGCCCTGCTTCCTTCGCCTTTTTGGAGGTTATATCTGCATTGGAGGTCTCATCCCCTCCTTCTGTGGACAAGGAGCGTCCTTGCTCAGACCCGTCTTCATCGGCCGGTGAAAGGGGCAAAAGCCATAAGCACAAGGCCCACAAGACTTCTTCAGAGCACCATATCGATTCTGACCACCTCGGCTCCGAGTTTGGTTCCAGTGCTTCATACCGAAGTCACCCCGTCGGCGCCTGTTCCAGCACCAATAACTACGGCACCCACTACAACCTCGGTTCCGACCAGTTTGCCTGTCTCTACCTCAGCACCGACATCGATGTCTTTTTTGACTACAGCTTCGGAGCCACTATTGACCTCCTCCCAAGCAGTGACCTCGGCTCTGAGCCTGTTCTCAGCTCCGATTATTCCCCTACTGCCGGTTTCCAAACTGGAATCGTCCGTGCCATTCTTCAATACACCACGGACTCAGTACTCCCCATCTGCGGATCCTTTTACCGGACAAGCCTTCAGCCCCTTTTTGGAGTGGCCTGATTCCCCCTCAGGGGCATCGGTAAGGTCCACCAGGAGCCTTTCAGAATTGGATGTGATGCGCCTCTTTGATCAGCTGCTGACCACCAGGGGAATTACAAATTTTCCTAGACCCCATCCCTCTCCGGGTTTGGGTCTCTTACATGGCGACCCCTACATACTCTCCTCCCTTGGATCCCTCTGTTCTGAGGCTCATATTTCTGACGTCTGCGAGAGGACCCCTTACCTCGGCACCGACAATGACCGTGTCTGAGGCTCCAAGGCCCCTTTGGGTGTTGGTTCCATCGGAACCCACCCTTCCTCAATCTCATGCTTGGGGTGGAACCCTCTGTTCCGTCCACCGTTCCAGTTGTGTTGTTGGTTCCATCTTCGGGTCCAAGGGTGACTCCCGCCCTGGTTTTGCTTGAGGCTCCATCCCCGGGAGTGGACTGCGTGGAGCGGGGTGTGACTTCGGTTCCAAAATTGTCTTCTTCGGTTCTGGACTCCCATTCCTCTTAAGGTGGGCCTGCTTTCCAGGTGATGGAGAGGGTGCTCACTTCCAGCAATACTCCTACATCAGACATTCCACCAGTTCCCTCTGAGCTGCAGCTGTCAAAGGCCCCCCCCCAGGACTCCGAGAGCACAAGGCCCAGGGTATTTCCCTTTCTGAGTCTTCTTCGGATGCTCCCACTGAAGAATCCCCTCAAAAACGGGCATATAAGAATAAACACATGGACTCCCCAGAGGAGTCCCTCATGGAAGATACAGACTACAATGATGGGGAAGGATCCCCACGATCTCCCCCTGATGATGTCGCATTTGGAGACATCCTGGAAATGTTGAAGCAGAGGGGTGACTGGAAGCCCTCCATTCCTTCCTCAGAGGAATCCGTATTCCTGCAGGCCTTCTGTTCTCAGCCCTCTACTTCTTGGGTGACACACACACCCCCCCCCCCGCCGTTGAGTTGGTCAAGCTCATCGTGCAGTGGGCATGGAAGAACCCTGAGACAGTTGAGGCCATTCCCAGGAGATCAGATAAGATACTCTCCCCTCCAGAGGATCAACCCCATTGGTGTAGAGGTTTGCCAGTAGATGCTATGCTGGTGGCGGCAGCCATGAAAAAGGACCTTGCGGAGGAAAGTCCTGCAGTCCACCTGCCCAACAGGGTCCCTGGCAGTGGGTTAGGGAAGTGAGTGTTTCTATCAGTGACCTTTGCTGTCAGGTCTCTGAACTTTCTGGCACATTTTACGAGGCTCCAGAGAGAGCTCATCACCAAGCTCTCTGGAACCCTCATGAGCCAAGTTTTGGATGGGGCACATGATAAAGTTGCTTCCCAAGTTGCCACCCTAGAGTCAATCTCCAATTTGTCCATGAGGTTGCTGTCCCATGCAACCAAAGGAGCGGCTAGAGCTGCGGATGCAGGCATAGTTATGAGACGTCATGCCTGGATGCGCATTTGTGACCTCGCAGACTCCAAGTCTTCCTTTTTAAATGCCCCTATTGAGAACCATCAGCTTTCTTTGGTGCTAAGATCAGGGATACATTAGCCATGTGCGAGCAGGATGGGAAGACCTTGTCTGCCATGGGTCTACATTTTTCCATACCTCAGTGCTCCTTCTGCAGGAACCAGAGGAGTGGAAAGATGTGGCACAAGGCGTCTCGAGGTCCCTTCCATGACGCACGTGGTGAGGACTCCCCCAGAGGCAGAGGGGGTTCCAATAAGGGAAGACTCCCCTTTCAAGGCAGAGGGGGTCTCCAAAATCAGGACTCCAGAGATTCTTCCTCGGGAAGACCGTATCAGTGCTCCTGAAGAGCTGCCCGATTGCTTTTCTCTGGAAGCAGTCGGGGCATGTTTCTCTCTGCACTAAGCTGCCTGGCTCTCTATTACAAACAATCAGTGGGTGTAGAGAATAATTTCCAGAGGCTATCACATTCCCTTAATCTCTTATCCAAGACCTCCGAAATCCCTTCCCGTTGATCCACCCAGTCAAAGGGAGGAGGCAGCTTCCGAAATACGAAAGCTATGTCAAAAACGAGTCATCCAACAGGTCCCCCTAGACGAGTGACGATTAGGGTTTTACTCAAGGTTCTTTTTAGTGCCAAAGAAGACCGGGGACTGGTGGCCCATTTTAGATCTCAGCCAGCTAAACAAGTCGGTGGTTCAGACCAAGTTCCGCATGGTCACGATTCAGTCCATCTTCCCCTTTCTGCAGGATGGTGTGTGGACGTGCTCGTTAGACCTCCGGGATATGTATTGCCACATCAAAATGGACAAGCGCTCCAGGAGTCTCCTTCGCTTCCAGCTTGGAGACAATCACTATCAATTCAGAGCCCTGCCATTCGGTCTCTCGACGCCCCCCAGAGTGTTCAAAAAATGCCTAGCAGTGGTCACAGCTCATCTGAGACTTCAGGGATTCCAGGTGTTTCCGTATTTAGACGATTGGCTCCTCTCCACCCCCACCAAGCACCTTCTGTTCAGGGCCCTCCGCTACACTCTAGTACTAGTGGAGTCACTGGGCATCACCATCCACTGGGAAAACTCCAACCTTAAGCCCTCACAACAATTGGAATTCATAGGGGCAATATTCAACACTCAATCAAATCTGGTCTCTCTTCCCCCTCACAAGCTTCAGAGATTAAGGGCACAAGTTCAAGTGATACTCTGTCGAAGAATGGTGTCTGCAAGGGAAGTTCTTCATGCCCTGGAGTCTATTGCAGCAGCCATCCCAATTGTTCCCCTAGCCAGATTACACATGTGACTACTACAATGGCTCCTTCTGTCCCAATGGATATCCAGTCTTCATCCCCTGAGCTCACAGATTCTCATCACCAACACCTGCAAACAAGATCTCCTCTGGTGGATGAGTACAAATGACAATCTTTGGTGTTGCCCCTTCCAGGCTGCCCAACCCAGCACCATGGTGACCATGGACGCTTCCTTGATAGGGTGGGGGGGCCACTTGCAGGGAAAGTCAGTCCAAGGCACGTGGTCCAGCATAGAGGTCAATCTGCATATCAGTGTCCTGGAGGTGAGCGGTGCTATTGGCGTTGCAAGCATTCCACCCACTCCTTCTGTCAGGAACGATTGCTATCCAGTCGGACAACATGTCCGTTGTGTGGTACATAAACAGGGAGGGTCCAAATCCTACCCCCTGTGTCGCAAAGCCATGAGCATTGGGCGATAGCTTCCAACCGCTTTCTGATCACAAAGCATATCCTGGGGGAGCTCCAATGTGATTGCGGACAGGGTAAGCAGATGCATCCTCCGTCCTCATGAGTGGTCTCTCAATCCGAGTGTGACTACAGAAATCTTCAGTTGTTGGGGCCAGCCATGCTGTGATCTTTTCGCCTCCCCCTCAAGCACAAAATGCAGTAACTACTTTGCCCTCTTTCCCCCTCACGGGGAGTCACCGAGAGACTCTTTGATTCATGATTGGCCCACGGGTCTCCTTTATGCTTATCCCCCGATTCCTCTGATCCCCCTTTTTCTAAGGAAAGCTATTCGGTTGAGAAGCAAGATGATCCTCATTGCCCCATTCTGGCCTCGTCAAGTGTGGTTTCCCTTCGTACGACCTCATCGGTTACAACCTCCTTGGATCCTAGACACTCGTCAGGACCTCATATCTCACCCACAAGGGCTGACTCCAGCAAATCTATCCACTCAAGCTGATGGCTTGGTTCCTCCACTTCCTTTAGTTGCCAGGCAGGAAACCCTTTTCTCATCTGTCCGTGATATTATCTTTTTCTCCCATAAACCATCCACCAGAAAACTTTACAGGGACAAATGGAAAAGATTCTCTATCGGGTCACATAATCGGAAACTAGATCCATTATCAGCTCCTGTAGCTACTATTCTTCATTACCTTCCTGAGTTGTTTGACAGTGGTGCATCAGCTTCCACTATTTGAGTCCATTTAGCAGCTATTTCCAACTTCCATAATGGTTCAGATGGAGTCCCACTTATTTACACCTGACTTTGCAAGACCTTCCTCAAGGGAATATTCCACAGCTGACCTCCCATCAGGCAGCCGGTGGAGGCATGGAATCTCTCCTGGGTTCTCCATTCTCTCTCTCTCTCTACCCCCTTTTGAGCCTGCTGCAACATGTGATGTAACCTTGTTTCTGGTGGCAGTCACTTCAGTCAGACGAATATCTGAATTGCAAGCCTTATGTATCAAGAGCCCTTATCTGATCTTCCATAAGGACATAGTATCACTTCATACTAACCCATTCTTTCTCCCCAAGGTGGTTTCCGACTTTTCTATTAACCAGTTAATTGAGCTCCCTGTATTATTTCCAAATTATTCAAACAAGGGAGAATACTGCCTGCATTCATTGGATGTTCATAGACAATTACGTTTCTATCTGGACAGAATTAAGTCCTTTTGCAAGTTGTACCAACTTTTCTTTTCCTTTACTGGTCCTAGAATGGGATGTGCAGTATCTAAATTTACTTTGTGAAAATGGCTCAGGGATTGCATTAGCTTCTCATATTCACTTACGAATTAATCCAAGCCTGGGCAAATCAAAGCTCACTCAACTAGGGCTATTGGAGCATTGGTTGCCTTCCACTCTAGGGCCTCTATGGATGACATCTGTGCAGCAGCCATTTGGGCTAAACCCCATACCTTCATCAAGCATTACAAATTGGATCTGATCTCCAGGGGAAGAGCGGCCTTTGGCTCAATGGCGCTCAGGAATGTACTTCCATAAGGGCCACCCAGGTTCTCCAAGTAGCTTGGGATTCTGTCCCATCAGTGATGAATAGGAAGAAGATTAACAACTTCAGATAAAGAAGTTATGTCTTACCATAACATTCCATCTGAGTTGTTGATGATCTTCTAGTCATCACATTCTCCCACCAACCCCTGCCAAAGGCTCCTGGCAGATCATCTGGGTATTTGTGGTGTTTCATGGTTTCTGCACTGAGCTGGCCTCTGACTTTCTATTTCTTCTGTATGTTGCATGCAAACTCGATCTGAGGTAACTGAGTAAAGGGCATTGTGGGTAGCAGCTTAGCTCGAGAGTTTTTGGTGCACGCAAGCTTGGTATAAGGCCGACTCAGTTCCAAAGGCTAGGAACCAAACCCATCAGTGATCAACAACTCAGATGGAATGTTATGGTAAGACATAACTTCTTTTTTTGTAGAATAAAAATGAGACGTTTCTAATACCTTAGCCTATAAATGTCTCTGGAACTAAAATGTTTTGCTTTGAAAAAAATATTTTATTCCTTTGAGCTGGAATAAATAAGTTGTATTAAGTAGAATGGAAACTTGAAATTTTTTTTTCAGTTTTCACTGTCCACTGGAGATTTGTTGAAAGTACATGTGGTCTCCATAACACTGAGATGCAATGACTACGGAGTTAATTGAATTAAGAATAAGGCTGCCAGGGGGCAGAATTCCTTGCTTGAGGGGTGTGAATCTGTATATTGTTGTCGAAGGTGTAGTAAATTAACCCATATATGTTGGAAACTCGTACTGTATGTGGTGGAATCCTGCCCTCAGGAACACTTAGTTGATTGGCTCGTATACCGCGATTGTGATTGCTGTAATTGCAGTATACGAGCCAGTCAAAAACCTTGGAGCACAGCCAGTGCTGTTCAACACGGAACAGCGGAGTGATTATTTGATTGGTTTGTATACTGCGGTGCCAATTGGCAGTAATTGCGGTATACTAACCAATCAAAACTTGTGTAGTGGAGCCAAAGCTGTTCAATCTGGATCAGTGGAACAGTGCGCTAGTTAGGGGCTGAATGTAGTTCGTTCTGCATAATCAGCACTTGGCTGCCCAGCATGTGAGTTGACCCAAAAGGAAATTACATCACTGAAACATCTTTGGAAACAACACCGTCTTGTGGCTCAAAGACTGATCTACAACTAAATAAACAGTCAATTCATTCTTAAAAGTACCTGGCTACCATATAGTACGATAGAAGAGAAAACGCACTGAATTGAAATACAACCATGTAAACCCTTAAAACCAAAAATATTACCTATCCACTGCCTTCAGTTTTAATAAGCACTGTACTGAGCATGTATCATTCAACCCAGGAAAGCTATACACATTTAATTGAACTTGCCACTTAAGTTCACAGCGTTCCAATTTAAGAGTTCAAGGACCCCCTCTTTCATCAGACAAAGATTGCTCAAATACTTTGAATTTAAAATGATGTTGTCGGAAGGTCATAATATCTCTGGCTAGGGCATTATGAACATGCAATTTATTAATACTATAAATATGCTCATATAGTCATTCTCTAAATCTGTGTTCTGTTTTACCTGTATAAAAACTTTTGCAGAACAAACATTTAACCTGATGAACAACACCTTTAGAGTTGCAGTTAAACCTACCCTTGATCTCATAATTGGTGTTACGGATCATGAAATTATTTCCAGTATCAACATATTTACAATAAGAGCAAGCTTCGCGCCTATACATTCCAAGGCATCTAGTTAAAGGAAATTTTCTTAGAATCAGATAAATTTTCAGAATCAAACCAATTTATAAAATTGGTACCTTTCTTAAAAACAACCCTAGGATGATCACCTAACTTCTGTTTTAAATTAATATCATCCAACAATAGGTTGAAGGGAGTAGCCTACCCCCACCTTCACAAATTTGGGGTAATTCGGGTGGTAACAATTAACTAAGAACTTTTGATACTAATGTCAGTGAGGACATTAGTATAAATACCCATGAGGACCATCATGATGTCATATCGGAACAACAACTTAGATGAAGTGAACGCTTAAGAGAGCAAAGAGGTCAACAGCCAGGGCCTACGCCTAGTAACACTAACAACCAGTCTAATAACCAGGATTTTCGTACATCTTCGAGGAGACATCAAACCAATACAAGGAGGAAAGGGGGCCAATGGCAGAACCTGCGGCCCCAGAGGTCGAACAGTCATCACCGGAGATGAGTCCCGGTGAAAAGAGTGACCATTCTGGACTTGAAGTCAATAGATAAGTAAAACAGTTTTCCACATTAAGAACTTGAGATCAGAGTGAGCTACCGGTACAAAAGGTGGTAAGGTTAGTTTTTTCAAGAATATAATTTAGGTCCTACGAAGGAGGAATTTGCTTGCAAGGGAGTCTGATTTGCAGTATTCCTTTCATGAACTGTTTAACAAAAGAGAAGAAGAAAGATGAGGATCCATTGGTAGACAAGCAGAGATGGCTGCTAAGTGCACATTAATGAATGCATATGATAAACCATCCTGAAGCAGTTCACAAAAATTTGAAGACCAGAGGAATGTTAACCTCAGTGGACCCTTTGTTTCCATTTAGGCACCACTTAGAAAACCGCATCCATTTATAAACATAAGATTTTCTAGTAGCAGGATTTCTGGCCTCCTTTAACAGAGCAAAGACTGAATCATCCAGGCTGTCAATGGAAGTTTCTCCAAATCTGGGTTTACCAGTCTCCCTTGAAACTGCGTTAGCAAATTCAGCATGTGAGGAAGTATTTGGTAATTGCCTTTGGCCAATATCATTATGAGGAAAAAAACAAGATTGCCTGGGCCAATGGTGTTGGGGGGGGGGGGGGGGGCGCACCACAGTGATCTTTGGCATTTCTCTTTGAACTTTCAGAAGTGCCTTGTGAATCAATGAAAAGGGTGGAAATGCCTACAGGAACATCCCTATTCCAAGGGAATAGGAATGCGTCTGTCCTTCGAGCATGGCTGCAATGATGTCTCAAATAGAATTTCTTTAGCTGTCTGTTTTGAAAGGAGATGAACAGATCTATATGGGGCATTCCCCACATCTGGACTAGTTCCTGAAACATCACTGCCTTGAGCTTTCACTCACGCCGGTCTGTCCAGGATCTGCTTAATCCGTCTGCCACAACATTCTGCTGTTGGCTTGTACATTGCTCATAGATTCTGAGAGTACTGAAAAGACTGTTCCCAAGCTATCACTGCCAACTGGCACAGACGGCAAAAACCTCATACCCCCTTGTTTGTTGAAGTACCACATCACTGTGGTGGTATCCATAACCATTAGAAGAGGACTCAGAGACCAAAGGTGGTGAAGGATTTTCAAGGCGTAAATCACTGCCAGCATCACCTTGATATTGATGTGCTTCTGTGCATCCTGGAGCCCCAGGTGGCTTGCAGTTGCATCCCCATTGACGCAATGCTCTATGTGAAGTTGGCTTATTGCTTTTGTGATTCCACCAGGGTGGCTTGTTTTTTGAGTTAGTTCTGTACTTCTTCCTGGTGGGTACAAATGCCTCTATGCAGCTAACATGCTTGGACAAGGTTTCTGTAATTAGTTTTGCATAGGCAGCGGTGTTCCCAAGGTTTATGAGGGCTTGAAATTTTGCAGGGTTCTCACTTAGTAGCAGGAGGTTAGCCTTAGAATAGTTTCTGAATATTCCAGCTTTAGCTGGGGGTCCAGGTTTTATTTTTTACTTCAAAGGAGACTATTTTGTAGTCTGACCTTACCAGGGAAGGCATTACAGTAGTGGGTTATCAACATTCTCCCATGTTAGTGAGGAGCAGATCCATTATGGTTGCACCCCTTGTTGGTGTATTGACTATCTGGTCGAGGGAGTTTGTATTTACAAAATCCAGGAATCTCTGTGCATGTACATTTGGTGTCGTATAGTATTCCCAATTAATAGAGGGGTGATTAAAGTCACCCATTAATATGGTATTGGGTTGGATGGTTAGTGTTTCTAATAAGTTTAAATACATGGTATGGGTTTTCTAAGTCATGATGGGGACCTATAACTTGCAAGGAAATGGTACTGGATTTTGCCTTTCGTGATTTGAACACGGAGCAGCTCAAGTGCATTGTTCTGTTTGATCAGGCTTGAAGTATAGTTATTTAGTCCCTGCCTGTGACGTAGTTGGCCTAAATGTGTGGTAGGCATTATAACCTTGCACTGTTGGTGTGCTCTCCGTGGCTTTAAACTGTGTCTCGGTAACCACACAGACATCAGCATTCTCTAGGGTAAAGAAAGCTTCTAGGGAGTGTAGTGTTTTGTTTCGACTCCTAGCATTGAGTAGTAATACCTCTAGATTTTTTTGGTTTTGATTTGTGTTGTCAGAAGTACTTTCAGTTTGGCACTATGGGGGAAGACAATATTTTAGCTAATATTCGGAAGCCTGGATTGGAGAGGTACAGACTATCCCTGGCAAAGCATTGTGATCTGTTGACCATGTCCTTCCATGCTGACAAATATTGTACCCCCTTAGAATGACAAAATAAACTAAGCCAATTATTAAAATCGGTCATCTTTTGTTCTTATTGTGGCATCATCCTTGGAGAAGGTAAAATGCTGCTCAATGCTAGGCTCATACCAGCCTGAGACATATATTCAGAGTTCCATGCTGTCTCTCTTCATATAGTCTAGGGAGATACATCTCAGGTCATTTACTCCCACATGGACTATGACAGAGTCATATTGGTAATTGTGGTCCAATAACCTGAGTGCGTGCGTAGTGCGGCAGATCCTGGTCCCTGGTAAGCAACTGACTGACTTTCTCCTTTCTCAGCCTGGTGAGAGGGACATCAGTGTGTCTCATGATGGAGTCTCCAATGACTAGAATGTTGGATTGTGTGGTGGCTTGCCTTATGGGCTTTGAGGTAGAGGCTCCATGAGATGTAGCTCTATTTGTTGATGTGGGTGTTTTGAAAGAGCACATTTGGGACTGCTGAGGATATTTGTTATGTGTACTTTGTCTAGGAGGTCATTGTGGTTTAGGAAGGTTACATTTAATTGCCTCAGCATATCTGCGTTGATATGTCTGCTTTGAATTGTGCATGATGGGTGCAGCATGTGTACTGCTGACAACCATATGGACATCGAGTACTTTTATATGAGAGCTTTGCTTCCAGTGACATTGTGTAGATGCATCTCTCACATACCATATCAGTTTGTTTGCCTGTTTACTGATAACCAGCTAATTCTCAGTTTCTACAGTGCCTCAGGATGCCCATATCCACCAAAGCCGATAATGGAGACCGTAGGAAAGTTCATATCCATGGCCACAGACCCTTTTTTATTGATTAGACAGTTGTAGTGAGAATATCAATCACTGTCAGGAGTATATGGTTTGCAACTATGGTCACAGTGCTTGTCACTGCAAACTAGCTGTCCTGTGTCTAACTAGGTATTGGAGAAATTTCAGTTGTGCTTTTACAGGAAAAATGTCATTGTAGGTGCCTTGAGTCTGTACAGAGCACTGCCAAACACTTGAGGGGAAACTAATACGTAGACCCTTAAAATGTAAGGATGAAGTATTCAGGCAGATATTCTGAAATTAGAAACAAATCAAGCAGTACTTACTGAACACAATGAATTAGCTTGTCAAGAATGATGAAAAGAGGGGAATCTCAAGAATGGCTACTACTAATGTTGATGTCACCACAGCTTCACTCTGTTGGGATACAATGCTCCTTTGTTTCTTCTCTCACCAGAAGCAAAATGTTAGCATCAATCCCAAGATGAGAAGCAGGCCACAGCCTGTTTGGTGATCCACAGTCTTGTTCCAGATGATGCAAGGGTCTGTAGGCTTGTATCCTTTTCCTGGTAGATGCCTTGAATAGCAGCCAGACCAATCAGGAACGTTAAGCACAGACACTCACTCTCCAACCAGAAACATTCAGGAATCAATGCACTCTGCTCCTTCTCTCACCAGAACCAGAATATAAGCCCATATTCCAAGCTGCCACTTATCAAGCAGTTATTAGGCTTTGTGGTGATCAGCAGCCTCCAGAAAATAATGTCCCTGTACTCCTCCTCTCACCAGGAGAAAACAGAAGCACTAACTGCAAGATGACTACTGAGAGGCAGAATGTGGGATCTCCAATAACTGGTGGTCTTGCAATAGATGTTTAAATGTAAGATGAAAAACTGGTTTATCTTAAACGCTGCAGTGTGCACTAAGCAGTTAGATATGAAAATGGGTAACTTAGCTGTCTAAGTGAAAAGACACTATTTTTTACAAGAGCAAGATAGACTGAAAGGGGGTGGGCACTTTTGTGTTCTGGTAGTATGGAATACAGTGGGATGGCCAATACATTTAAATACAGTGGATATAAAAAGTTAAAATGCCAGGTTTTTGTGATATAAAAAAAATGAGACCTATAACCTGTACAATTAAACAAACAAGTCTGTTATGGGAAAAAATATTAAAAATAAAAAAGTACAATATGCTGGAGACCTATAACCTGTACAATTAAACAAACAAGTCTGTTATGGGAAAAAATATTAAAAATAAAAAAGTACAATATGCTGGTTGCATAAGTGCACACCCTTAAACTAATACTTTGTTAACGTACATTTTGATTTAATTACAGCATTCAATCTTCTTGGGTAGGAGGCTATCAGCATGGCACATCTTGACTTGGCAATATTTGCCCAGTCTTCCTTGCAAAAGCACTCCAAATATCTTGCAACCCTACCCCATAGTCCAGACATATGGCGAATACGGGAGATTGTTGTCACATGTAGTACACAACTAGTACTTGCCAGAAATTCCTCTATATCCTTCAGTGTTGATGCAGGTCTCTTGGCAGCCTCCCTGACCAGTTTTCATCTTGTCTTTTCATCAATTTTGGATGGACGTCCAGATGTTCTTCGTGTTTCACTGTTGCAGTCATCACACTTGGGTTATCCTGCCAGGGGTAGCCCTGAGTCGGCCCGAATACCAGAGGCTTAGTATTTCTGCATCAGTTGCTGTCGCTTCAGGACTGACGTCATGTTGTCAGGGGTATAAAAACGGGCAGCCGACACCGTTACATCAGTCTTTCCTGCTGAGGAGCCAGAAGTGGAAGCAGTTCGCACAAGTGTCGGTTGGCCACTACCTGAGTTTTCGTTTCCGAAGTTGCATCATCTTGAAGTCTTCTAAAGCTAAGTACCCCATTGGGGATCCTTTTTTCTTCCTCTAACCAATGTCAGAAAAAGTTAACAATTGTCTCGCCTGTGGAAAGCAAATACCACACCGAGATTTCCATTTTTACTGCATCACCTGTTTAGCCCCAGACCACGAAGTACCTCACTGTTAGTTTTGTGCTTTGTTCAATGCCCAAACTATTCATCGTCAGGCCCTTATTGTAGCTAAATACTTTCATTCTCGAGCTCCATATTTCGAAATGGCTTCGGTAAGCCATCCGACTACCAATCTTCTGACAAAACATAAGGATAAAGATGGAGACAGACCGCACAGGTCCAAAACTGCCAACGATGCTTCCATTAAGCTAGTTGACAATTTGCCGGTACTCAGTGAGTTGCTCTCCAGCCCCTGATATGATGGATTCACAGGCCGCTACTGAGATCCGTTCGGAGTCCGGTATGCGACAAGACTCTTCTTTGACTATGGAACCTGCGGATGTCTCTACCTTGGATGGGTCCGGACCCGCTGTGCAGGCACTGGCTTCTGAGGAAGTTCTCACTACCGATATTCGACAAAAACCAACAACTTCTTTCACGTCTTCAGTTCTTTCTAAATCTACTGAGTTTCTAAGGCCAAGAGTATGAGCTACACCTAAAAAAATGACAACCCAAACTCAAGCGCCTGCTTCCTTGCCACAATCTCAGATGCTTAAAATGGCTGAAGACCTGATCATGCTGATTAGGAAATTAGGGTTTTAGCCTTCACCTGCTAAAAAAAAGAGACTTGTCCCCAGCAGCTTTATCTGACCAAGAGTCCAACGACTCTGAGGTTTCTGAATATAAAGACACGCCCTTATCTGCCTGTGAGGATAAAGATGCAGAGGAATCCATTCCCTCTGCTTCCCCTCCAGAGGATTTTTCTTTTGGTGAAACCCTACATACTTTGAGAGCATTTCCATTGGGAATGCCAGAATTATCCTCGGTCCAAAAAGAGACTCAGAATTTTTAAATTTACCACAGCACAGACCCTTAGCTAGCCCTCCTGTTCTGGATGTTGAGGATGTCTTTATGGAATCTAGTCTAACTCCTGATACTTTACCCCCTGCTCCAAGGAAACCTGACAGGTACTACAGAGTCCCTGACTCTCACAAATTTCTCTTCAAAAATCCTACTGCTGACCCAGAGGTAATCTCCCAAGGACCTAAAGGAATAAAAGCAACTGCAGCTAAGAATCCCAACCCCTCGAACAAGGATTCTCGAGCTTTAGACTGATGAGGTAAAAAAGATTACACCTCTGCAACTCTCGCCATTAGAGCATTGAATTGTCAGTTCCACATGTGAAATACCAGCAACTCACTATGGAACTTATTAAGCAAAAATTATCTACCTTACCTGACTGTGCAGAAAATAAAGAATTACAGGAGCTTATGCATCCTGCAAGCCAAGTCAGCAAGCATACCCTGCAATGTGGGTTTGATGCCCTAGAAGCATCTTGCAGGGCAGCAGTCACAGGTTCTGTACTTAGAAGGCATGCCTGGGTTAAGGAGCAGACCTTGCCAGACCATGTCAAATCAAAGTTATTGGACACTCCTCTGAACAAGGACAATCTGTTTGGCACCAAATCAGAAGAGGTTTTAAAAAAGATGGAAGAAAAGGCTAAGTCTATGCAGACAGTCAAAGATTTTTTGCAAGTGCAGCCCCCAAGATTCAGTAGGCATTGCCCCTCAAAACATTGGTCCTTTCCAGCCCCCTCAAGTCCATCTCAAACTAGACCCAGGGGAAACGGACCCCCCAGATTACAGACTCAGGGTATGCAGAGATCTAAGCAATGGAGTACCTCCACTTCTAAAGCAGGGAGTGCTAAGCCACCCCCATACGGAAAGAATTCACAATGACTTCTCAACTCCACTCCTCACCTCTGCCCAATTGTTTGTGTCCCTAGGAGGAAAACTTGCCCACCATGCAAAAAACTGGACCTTCATCACCAACAATTGATAGGTCCTCAACATAGTATCCCTGGGGTACAAATTTTATTTCCACACGCTGCCAACCCCAAAAAAGTTCCCAGACCTTTCCCCAAACCAGTGGGCAGAGGCACAAAATAGAGTTCAGTCCCTGCTCTCCATAAGGGCAATTCAGACTGTTCCTGCAGAACAGATAGGCCAAGGTTTTTATTCCAGACTTTTCCTGGTACCCAGAAAAGAGGGCACTTGGCACCCAATCTTAGATCTATCCATTCCAAACACCTTCCTGATGGTGCCAAAATTCAAAATGCTCACCCTACAGCAGCTTCTCCCTATGCTGTCCAAAGATGCCTGGTTAGCCACCCTAGACCTAAAGGAGGCCTATCTGCACATCCCAATCAGGGACTCCTGCAGGAAATATATATGTTTCAGGGCAGGATCTATGCATTATCAGTTCTTTGCCCTTCCCTTTGACTTACAAAATGCCTGGCACCAGCCATTGCCTTTGCAGATAGAGAAAAATTCACATTTACCCTTACTTGGATGATTGCCTGATTCAGGCAGACAGTCAGGAAAAGCTGTTGCAGCACCTGACATTTGTAAGGACCTTCTAACATCCCTGGGGCACACTGTCAACAAAAAGAAATCCAAACTAGTCCCCAGTCAAATTGTATTCCTGGGAGCAAGCTTGGGCACAGCATCCCAGATGGCATTCCTAACTCCAGAAAAACAAGCCCATCTGACAGGTTACTTCACTCAAATGGCTAACAGAACCAAGTTATCTGCAAGGAAAATCCAGCAGGTTCTCTGGTTCATGGCCTCCTGCATTCTACTAATTCCATATGCCAGACTGCATATGAGGAAACTTCAATGGTACTTAAAAAGTCTTTGGTGCCAGCATTCTCAGGACCTGGAAACCGTCATACCTATAATACCTTGTCTAAGGAAATAGTTTATTTGGTGGGCAGCAGCTTACAACCCCACGCCGCCCAGACCCTAAACACAGATGCATCAGACTATGCCTGGGGTGCACATCTGGACCACAGGTGCATTCAGGGCATAGGGAACTAGAGCCCCAAGGAGCCTCCAATAGGAGGTGTCCCCTCTTCTGAAACCTCCCCAGATTACCCCACTGGAGAAGGTCCCCTAGGAAGAGAGTCTGCAAGAAGAAGCATACTGACTTACCCTAGTCTGTCACTTCTGACGCTGATTTGGATGAGTCAGAAGGGTCCCCAAGACCCCCCCTCTGAGGATGTCTCTCTTGCAGACATCCTAGAAATCCTTAGACAGAGGGGGGATCTGAAGACCTCTAACCCTATTGAGGATGAATCAGTGTACCTTGAGGCTTTTGGTTCCCGACCTTACACCTCCTGGATGACACCGCCATATGACCAACTGTTAGGGGTCATATCTCGGAAAGCTTGGACCTCTCCGGACACAGTGGAGTCTGTCCCGAGGAGGCTTAATAAGTTTATTACTACTCCAGAAGACAAAACATTTCTAACCAAGGGTGTACCTGTGGATGCTATGGTGATAGCAGCAGCCACAAAGATGGAGTTATCTGAGACATCCTCAAATATCCATCCTCCTAATAAAGAGTCTAGGATGATGGATAGGTATGGAAAGTGTACTTTCTCTTTGGCGGCTTTTACCTTATGATTTCTGTACTACCTCTCCCATTTTACTAGACTACAAAAGGATCTCCTAAGTTGGGAGATACCCTTCAGGGTTCAGTAGTTTTGGGATCCGCTGACAAGGTATTTTTGCAGCTCTCTATCCTTACCTCTATTGCTAACTCCTCTGTGAGGCTGATTTCTTACACAGCTGATGGAGCGAGCAGGGCGGCCGCTTCAGGAATATCTCTTAGGAGACATTCCTGGATGTGTCTATGCAATTTTACGGAGTCCTTCAAGTCTTCCTTTACCACCGTCGTCTTTGATAGTTCAACTCTTTTTGGACCTCAGGTAAAAGAGACTTTGACCAGGTGTGAGCAGGAGGAGAAAACCTTATCTGCTGTGGGAGTCTGTTTTTCCCTTCCTTCCAGACCCTATCCCAAGGGTCAAACAGGAGGGAAAATATGGTTTTGTAAATCCCAAAAAGGTTTCCCTCAAGCACATGGCCAACCCTCCCCTAGAGGCAGAGGGGGAGGTTATAATGGAAGGCGCCGCTCTCGCGGCAGAGGGGGTCCACAACACCAGGGTGATAGAGATGCTTTCTCTGATTTGCCCTTTCATCGCCCCTGAAGGGTTGCCCGACTGTCTATCTCTGGAGGCAGTCGGGGGTCGTCTCTCACTGTACCCAAGCACCTGGCTACAAATTTCTCAAGATCGATGGGTACAAAATATAATTTCCAGAGGTTACCTCATTCCTTTTGTTTCCGATCCCCCTACAAATTGGTCTTTACCAGACGTACCACCCTATCAGATAGACCATGAAACATTAGAGGTTATCTCGTTGCTTCAAAAGAGAGTCATCCAAGAAGTCCCCACAGAGCAAATAGGATCCGGAACTTACTCACGATTCCTTTTAGTTCCAAAAAAGACCGGGGACTGGAGATCAATTCCAGATCTCAGCAAGCTGAACAAGTCTATAAAAAATCGAAGTTCCGAATGATCACTCTGCAGTCAATTCTTCCATTTATCAGAAAAGACAATTGGATGTGCTCCATAGATCTTCAGGACATGTACTACCATATCAAAATGGACAGGCGCTCCAGAAGACACCTACGCTTTCGGCTGGGAGCCAGTCATTTTCAATTTCAAGCACTGCCCTTTGGCCTCACTACAGCCCCCCAGAGTGTTCACCAAATGTATGGTGGTGGTCCCGGCCCACCTGAGACATCAGGGATTTCTGGTGTTTCTGTAATTAGATGACTGGCTCCTCACTGCTACCACCAAGCACCAACAAATCTGAGCCAGGGGCGAGACTCTATCCTTGTGCACCAGATTAGGAATTATGGTAAATCTAAAAAAATCTGCCTCATTTCCATCGCAGCATATTGTCTACTTAGGCTCAGATCTAGACTCAACCACCATGACAGCAAAACTGACACCAGAAAGGATAGAATCGTTACAGAACTAAGTCAGACTCTTGCTGACCAAAGTATAAGCCAGAATAGTTCTTCAAGTTCTAGGTACTATGGCATCCAGCATTCTTTTAGTTCCCTTAGCCAGTCTACACATGAGAGTGCTTCAGTGGCTACTATTTGCCCAGTGATCAATGCAGGATCTACCCTTGTCCCACAAAATACTCATTACAAATTTCTGCAAGAAGGATCTAACATGGTGGTTACATACAGATCAGTTTATCTAGGTCGTCCCTTTGTTCTCCCTCAACAAAATGAAGTCTTGACCACGGACGCTTCCCAGATGGGGGGGGGGGGGCATTATCTGGGAATGACAGTCCAAGGTATCTGGCAGGATCACGAGAACCACTTCCACATAAATGTTCTGGAGATGAGAGCAGTGATATACACGTTGCAAGCACTTCACAGTTCTCTTCCCACCAGGACAATTGCGATTCAAATCAGACAACATGTCTGTAGTGTGGTACATAAACGAGCAAGGGGGAACCAAGTCTTACCCACTTTGTCGAGGGGCACAAAGAGTATGGAAATGGGCGATGGACTCTCAAGGTTTTCTGGTAGCAATACACATTCCAGGGAAGTCCAATGTGATCGCAGACAAACTGAGTCGAGCAATTCTGATGCCTCACGAGTTGTCCCTGAAAACAGAAGTTGCAGAAGAGATTTTCCGCAGATTGAGCCACCCTTGCTGCGATCTATTCGCCACATACATGAATGCCAAATGCAGCAACTACTTTGCCCTCATTCCCCATCTGGGAATGTCACCCAGGGAATGCTCTGGTCCACAATTGGCCTCTGGGATTTCTTTATGCTTTTCCACCCTTTACCCTCATACCCAAAGTGATTCAGAAAGCAAAACTGTTGGAGTACCCTGATCCTCATTGCTCCTTACTGGCCTTCCCAAGTCTGGTTCCCCTTCCTATGGACTTATCTCTTGGAGGAACCATGGATTCTGGAACCATCTCCGAACCTACTGATTCACCAATCAGGACAGTTCCATCCTACCATCCAAACCCTGAAATTGACAACATGGCTGCTCCAGTTCCAAGAATAGCCAGGTGTATATCCCTTTCTCCTACTGTAAAACACATCCTCATTTCTTCCCACAAACCTTCCACCACAAAATTCTACACCAGCAAATGGAAAAGGTTTTCCATTTGGGCGGAAAAACAAGGCATAGATACCTACTCGGCTCCCATAAAGTCTATTCTGTCCTTCCTCGCATCTGTTTTTCAAGAAGGAGCTGCAGCTGCTACCATTAGAGTTCAGTTGGCTGCCATCACAAATTATCATTTTGGGAACATAGGAAACTCTACTATGTCTCACTGTTTATGTAAAACCTTTTTGTAAGGAGGAGTCCTTCTCAAACCTCCAATCAGGCAATCTCCAGAGTTCTGGGACTTAAAAACTTAGTTCTAACCTCATTGATTTCTCCACCTTTTGAACTGTCTTCTTCATCTGACTTGAAATTGTTTTCTTAGAAGACATTGTTCTTAGTAGCTATAATGTCTGCTAGGAGGGTTTCAGAATTGCAAGCTCTGACCATTCGACCTCCATATATTATTTTTCATAAGGACAGAGTTTCCCTAAGAACTAAGCCTTCTTTCCTTCCTAAGGTATGCTCAGAACATAATCTAAACACAACTATTGAATTTCCAGTATTCTTCCCCAATTATGGTAATAATAATCAGAATATGGACTCCATCAATTAGATGTCTATAGAATTCTCTGATTTTACCTGCACAGGACTAAAGATTTCAGGAAATCGGATCAATTGTTTGTTTCCTTCTCCGAGAAAAACAAAGGCTTACCCATTTCCAAAGTAACTGTCTAAATGGCTTTCAGACTGTATTTCATTTGCTTACAGATGTGTTGGGAAATGACTGCCTGCTAAGGTAAGAGGCCATTCAACTAGAGCAGTATCAGCTTCATATGCCTTCAAATCAAAACTTCCAAATGATACCATTTTTGCAGCAGCTACATGGGCAAGACCCCATACTTTTGTCACTCATAAATTAGATTTGGCCTCCCGGGACAGGTCATCCTTTGGGTCTGCTGTGCTAAAGAGTCTCTTTGCTTGAGCCACCCAGGAAAAAGGTGCTGGGGACGCTATCCAGCAAGAATCATGGCGGAGTAGGACTACATAACATAAAGAAGTTATGTACTTACCATAACATTCCATGTTTGTAGTTCATCTCGCCTACATTCTTGCGTCCCACCCTCCTCCCCCCTTCCTGTATCCTGGAGGAGCTGGTGGACTATCCATTATGCTGCCTGACTTTGTTTTAGTTGTCTCCATATGCCATGGATAGTAAAACAAAATCTTTTTTGTTTATATGTACATAGCTATTGATAAAATAATCACTATTATGTATTTAGTTACTTTCTTACACACAAGATCTGAGGAATTGCCGTATTGCAACATGGGATAGGGGATAGCCTCGAGCCAGTAAAAGTTCTCGAGCTTTAGTATTGGCTGAGTCGGAGCCGAGGTTCATCTCTGAGCCCATCCAGCAAGAATGTAGGTGAGATGGACTACAAACATGGAACATTATGGTAAGTACATAACTTTTTTTTTTTTCATGCTGACAGGGTCTTCCTCAGGACTAACCCAACTTTTATGCCTAAAGTGGTGTCCAGTGTGGCTCTTAACCAATCTATCCATTTGCCCACCTTTTTCCCTAATCTTCAAAATAAGGGGGAAAGGATCCTGCACTCTCTAGATGTGCACAGACAGCTCAGATTCTAACTTAATAGGACTAAGCCCTTCAGGAAATCTGACCAGTTACTAGTCAGCTTTGCACCAGGACAGAGGGCAAGGTCATATCAAAACAAACCATCTCCAAATGGATAGCACACTGTATCCATTTCTGTTACAAACACCATGGGAAACCACTCCCTCAGGGGGTCAGAACGCATTCCACTAGGACAACTTCAACCTCTACAGCCATTCTCAGAGGAGACCCTACCAGGAGCATTCTGGAAGCTGCTACTTGGAGTTCTGTTCATACCTTCACCAAGCATTACCACCTGCCTATCTTTTCCAAATCCAGGGCGGGCTTTGCAACAGCAGTTCTGCAGGGCATACTAGCCAGCCCCAACTCTTCCTGACTGCCTCCTCCCAATCTTCAGCTTTGGGAATCAACCCAAGTGTAATGACTGCAACAGTGAAACACGAAGAACATAGTACAGTTGTGTACACTTACCATAAATGTAGATGTTCAATTGTATTCACTGTTGCAGTCCTGGTTTCCCTCCCTCCAGCCCCCCTTGTCTCTCTCTCTTTCTCTCTCTTCCTCACTCGTTACTATTGGTATTTACTTTTTACTGGTGGTGTTTTTCCACTGTAACTTGGCTCCCTATTTGGGGGCTCCTGACATTTGGGGCAAGAAAAACTGATGTAATGGTGTCAGCTGCCTGTTTTTATACCCCTGATGACCTGACGTCAATCCTGAAGCGATAGCAACCGACGCAGAACTACTAAGCCTCTGATATTCGGGCCGACTGAGGGCTGCTACAGGCAGGATAACCCAAGTGTGATGACTACAACAGTGAATATACTCGTACATCTACATTTATGATAAGTGTGCACAACTGTACTTTCGTTGTAATGTCACTGTTGTCCCATATTTTCTCCATTTTTTGATGATCGTCTTCACTGTGTTCCATGGTATATCCAATGTTGTGGAAATTTTTTGTACCCTTCTCCTGACAGATACTTTTCCACAATGAGATCCCTTTGATGCTTTGTAAGCCCTCTGCAAACCATGGCTTTTGCTGTAGCAGGTAACTGCGTAAATCTCAGGAAAATCCTAGTAGGACAGCTGAACTTTATTTGGGGTTAATCAAACACTCTTAAATTGATGGCAGGTGTGTGCCCAAGGAGACAGTAATTAAATCAAAAGGTGCTTCAACAAAGTATTAGTTTTAGGGTATGCACACACAACAAATTATTAGTTTAAGGGTGTGCACACTTATGCAACCAGCATATTGTAAGTTTTTTTATTTTTTATATTTTTTCTCCTAACAGATTTGTTTGTTTTTCAATTGAACTGTACAGGTTATAGGTCACATTAAAGGTGGAAAAAGTATTAAAATGATTTATTGTGGTCTCATTTTTTTTATATCACAAAAACCTGGCATTTTAACGGGTGTGTAAACTTTTTATATCCACTGTGGTGGGCAGCCACGGTGATGCAGCGGTTAGCGTTATCACCTCACAGCAAGAGGTTCTCCGGTTCGATCCTCGGCTGGGGTGCCTTCTGTGCGGAGTCTGCATGTCCTCCCTGTTGTCGCGTGGGTTTCCTCTCCCATCCCAAAGACATGCTGTAGGTGGATTGGACACTCTAAATTGGCCCTAGGCATGAGTGTGTGCATGTGTGTGCCTTCTGTGGAAGGTTGGGTGCCAGGCTGGCAACTCGACACCATAAAACTCCACTGCCAATCATGAGCAGACAGGTGATCCGCTGTGGTGACCCCTAACCGGAAAAAGCCGAAAGAAGAAGAAGAAAGTTGAAGGGGAGTGATTTCACAGAATGACAATGTTGTGCTTACTCGCACCAGCCAGTGAAAGGAGAGAGGGAAGGAGATATATGGTCAAATTAACATAAGGGGCAGGCAACTAGAAAGACAGTGGTGTTTAAGAACACAACAGGAACAGCATAGGAGGATGGGAAAAAATTCTAAAGTTTTGTCCGACTCACAAGAGATACAGATATGGTCTCTTTTCAAGTTTTAATATGCAATTAAAAGCAGAGTGCAAGTGAAACACAGTGTAAAGAAAACAAATCACTGTATACAAAGCAGAAAAATGCAAAAAAGTAACACAAAGTACAAGAAATCAAAAGCAAACTAACCTTTCCCTCACAGCAAGTTGTGGCAAGGTCTGGGTGAGCTTGTTCAGGTCTTAGTAGAGAGAGGTTAGCCTTGTATGAGTTCCTAAAGATTTTTGGTTTTGCTGGGTGCCCGAATTTAATTTTTATTTCAAGCAGAACTCTCATATGATCAGATCTGACAAGTGAACACATCACATTGGGTGAGGAACATCATTCCCCCATTTTTGTGAGTACAAGGTGAAGGATGTTTGTACCCCTGTTAGAGAATGGACCAACTGTTCCAAGATATTGGTGTTAATGAAGTTTAGGAATTGCTGAGCTTGTGCATTAGAAGTAGTGTAGGATTCCCAATCTATAGAAGGGTAGTTGAGATTCCCCATGGATATTATATTGGGTTGAACAGTGAGGGATTTTAGTACATTGAGATAGGTAGTGTGGGTTTCCTGAGACATGGTGGGAAATCTATAGGTTGCAAGGATATGGTATGAGACCCTGTTTGTGGTGAGCTGCACATGTATGAGTTCCATTGGGTCATACACTTTAGTCTGGATGTGAGGATGTTTTCGATATAGACTGAGACTCCTCCAACTTTTCCTTCTGTGTAGTAGCTGGTCTAAAGATGTGAAAAGCAGTATAACCTTGCACTGCCGAAGTACTCTGACTTTAAACAGTGTCTTCATTACTACACCAATGTCAGTACTCAAAGAAGAGAAAGGCTTGCAGGGTGTGGAGTTTCTTGTTAAGACTTCTAGCATTGAGCAGTACCCACCTTCAGATATTCCTTCATAGGTTCAGTTAAGTTTTGAAGTTTATCATTTTGGCATTTCCTAAAAAAGGCTGTATGGGATGGAAAAGTCTTGGCCAGTATTCCAAAGCCTAGAGGGGACAAGTGCAGACATTTCTGGCAAAGCAGCATGGCGTTTCAACCATATTCTCCCAGGCCATCAAATATTGTACCCCCTTAGACTGACACCAGGAGCTAAGCCAGTTGTTAAAATCAGTCATTTTCTTTTGTAACATGGCATCATCCTTGCAGAAGGAATTATGCTGCTCAGTGCTAGGCTCGTACCTGCCTGGGACACGTAATCAGTGAGCTCGATCGTGTCTCGCTTCATAGTCAAAGGAAGTACATATCGGGTCATTAACACCCACATGGAGTATGACAGAGTCATGCTGGTACTGTGGATCAGTGACCTGAGTGCCTGTGTGATTTGATGGATCCTCGCCGCAGAAAGATCGAAAACTGTGACTCTTTCCTTACTCAGTATATTGAGGAAGACATTGGTGTGCCTCACATTAGAATCACCAAGGACCAGGAAATTTGGCTGTGTACAGGTTTGCTTTAAGGGCTCAACAGCAGTTGGTTGCAGTGTTGCTATGTGTAGTTGTGGGTGGTGTTTTAACAAAGTGTTTATGTGATGGCTGAAGACCTTTTTTTTTTTTTGATTGTGCTGTGCAGGATGTCGTACTGCTTTAGGAAGGTTATCTGTAAGTAAATCAGTATGAGTAGTTTTATATGTAGGGTCTTTACCCTGTACAGTGCAGGATGCAAGTGTCACTGGCAGCCTCCATAGGATTAGTTCTGGTTGCATGAGAGAGTTTTGCCTTTAGCATTAGTGTATTTACACCTCTCACAGACTTTATCTGTTGTCCCTGTATTCCCATGTTGCAGTATTCATAACATGAGGGAGATCCCCACTTATGCGACCCGAACATTAGGCCAGTAAACCAAACACTTAAGCTACTGCAAGGTACGTGCAACATTGCACATAGAGCAGCTGACTTCTGCCATAAAAGTGATGTCTACCATCCTTAGAACTTCTCTGCCACCAGTACGAATGACAGCTTCCACCATTCATCTGATTGTCAAAA
This sequence comes from Protopterus annectens, assembly GCF_019279795.1. Lineage (NCBI taxonomy): Eukaryota > Metazoa > Chordata > Ceratodontiformes > Protopteridae > Protopterus > Protopterus annectens. Next base: position 777,286,980 of record NC_056725.1, on the reverse strand, counting down.
GCTTCCTACAATTCAGATAAGTGCCCCATATGAGTAAAGCTTTTATTATGGTTTTGCTACTGCATGCTTGTTAGAGGTTAATGTTATCTAAGAAGGACAAGTGCCACTGTAGAAAACAGATTCCACACAAAGACAGCCACGACAAGTGTCTTTTCTGTCTGGGTTCCAGTCATGACTAGAAGGCCTGTGCCATCTATCAAGCGTTTGTCCCTGAAACACTCTACATTTGTCTGTCTGCCTTTAGTACTTATCTCGAAAATCAGAAACTAAAGCAACTAGGTGAGCCTCCGAAGAAAAAGGCAAAAAAACTAAGGCCTGAATCTTTGGCTGCACCTCTGATCCCTGACGTCTCCCTTGAGGCTGGTGAAGGCCCAGAGGTATGTACGGTGCCTGGTTCTCCTCCTTCAGTGAGTAGTGATTTAGAAGCCACTAGGGAGGGGTCCTTCAGCATGTCCGGAAATGGTATTATAGACGTCTGTTATGGATGGTAAGGGGGGAACCATGGCTCGCTTCTTCAAACATTCCACATAGTACATCTCATACCCCTTCCATTGAGGTTTTTCTGATGTCTGGTCCAGTGCTTAGGCCTACATAATCCCTTCCATCCTAGCCTAGGGTAGGCCTTTCTCTCAAGAGGAAACACAAACAGAAATGTGTGTCTCCCAGTTAGGAGCCTTCCCCAGACTGGCAAGTCTTTTCCCAAGGGATTTTGAATGTCTTCCTGGCACGTAGGCCTTCCATGTTGCAACCATTTCTCCAGCATCTCCTATTTCCCTGACACCTAGGAGTACGTCTGCTGAGCAAGAGGCTTCTGAAGAAGAGGAATCATCTTCGGATGAGTCCCTGGCCTACTCCACTCAAATAAACTCTCCTCTGGATTATGCCTCCTCTGAAGTTGATTCTAATGGTGGAGATCCTCCTGAAGAGGATATTGCATTTGGAGAAACCATCTCCAGAATGAGGGAATTTTTCAAATGGAAGATCTCACAGGTTTCAGAAGTACAAAAGAGATGCTATGACCTCTTACAAATAGATTCTCCTGCTCTTCAGCCATTCCACCTGTTTTGCCAGCTTTCCAAGATTCCTTTCTTGCAGCATCAAAAGACCCTGCTTCACAACCTCCTGTTCCTAAAAGGCCAGACATGTTCTATAAAGTTCCTGAAGACAGTAGTTACCTGTACAGATGTCATCTTGCAGACCCAGCTGTAATCTCTCCCTCTGCTGATAAAACCACTAAATTACTGCCCTCCACCAACCTCCTGCCATCAGATAAGGACAGTAAAATGATGGAGAAAATTGGGAAAAAGGTCTACACCTCTTCTACTCTGGCTTTTAGGGCCATTAATTATCAGACACACATGTCTAAGTATGTTCTGGCCCTACTTTCATAGGCCTCTAAATTGCTGACACATCTCCCAGACTGCAGCAAAATCCCAGCTTTTTTCCCTCTTGGCAGTTTCATCCCAGGTTATCAGGCATTCCATAAAATGCAGCTATGATGCAACTGAGGTATCTGCAAGATCAGCAGCATCTGGTTCTGTCCTCAGGAGATATTCCTGGCTAAGATTGAGCTTTTGCCTGGGGATTTCAAGGCAAAACTTATGGATGCATCACTGGACAACACTGCCCTATTTGGTTCTAATTCTGCAGTCCTGTTCAAATCCCTTCAAAAGAAAGGGAAAGAACTTCAGGAGCTTAAACATATTTTTGTTTCTCTGGATCCTAAATACCATAGGAACTACCCTTCTAGGCCTAATTTTGTAAAGAAGACCACCCATAAACCTTCCCAGCATCAGAAGAAGGGCACACGCAAGCAGATACCTCCTAGGTCTCAGCCATCCTTTGCTCAAAAGGCCCCCCTTTCCAGACAAACCAGGTAGTTTGTGACTACCTGGCAACTTTCTCAGAAATCTCCCTTTCCCAGCGCCTTTCTCATTTCATTTCAAAATGGACAAGCATTACCACAGACAAAAGGGTCATGTTTATTGTACAAGGAGTTTACTACATGACTTGGAAAACCAGTCCTCCCTTCATGGGGATTCCTCAACCCCCAAAGGACCAGATCCACCTTTTCCCTCAAGTCATCCAAGACTTGCAAACACAAGGAACCATACAGGAGGTTCTTTCCTTGGAAAGAAGAAAGGGTTCTACTCCAGGATGTTAGTTCCCAGAAAGAGGAAGACCAGTTATAGACTTGTCCCAACTCAGTCTGTTCCTTCAAGTCCCCACTTTCAGGATGCTCACCCTGCAAATTGTTTCAACTCTTGCTACCTCAGGCTTACCTGATTTCTGTAGACATAAACAATGCATACCTGCACATTCCCATCCACCCTCTATTCAGGAAATTCTTACATTTTTCTGTTGCTTCCTCTTATTTTCAATTCTGTGCTTTGCCCTTTGGACTCTTTACGGCTCCAAGAGTGTACACATTCTGTGGCTCCTGTCACTGCCTTTTACAGACTCCAGGGAATTCTCATTTACCCTTACCTGGATGACCTGCTCATTCAAGAAACAGAACCTTCAAACCACCATCTCTTCACTCCTCAGTCTGGGGTTCACCATCAACTACAACAAGTCTTCCTTTTTTCCTTCTCAGGACCAGGTTGTGCTCGGTTGCTGGATAAGGACAGACTTTATGATGGCTTTCATGCCTTTGCAAAAAGTGCAATCACTGCAGAATTAGTTCCAACAGTTGTTTCCTTTGTCCTGTCTGACTGACAGGGAATTCCTCAGAATGCTAGGGTTCTTGGCTTCAGTTATACCAATGCTGCCCCTACCTGGACTCCACATGGGGAAGTGAAAACACTCTGGTCCCAGCATGCTCATCCTCTAGAGTTTGTCCTTCCACTTCTTCCTTGCCTAGAAGAGGAATTGCTTTGGTGGATTCAGCTAATTTCTCAGAATCCATGAATCCCCTTTCAGCCATTTCCTCCAATTCAAGAAATGTTTAAAGATGCTTCAGATCTGGGGTGGGGAGCAACTCTGGAGAACCTAAAGGTCCAAGGCATGTGGTCAGCCTGCATAAGGAAGCAACATAGCAATATCAAAGATGAGGGCTCTGATCCTCGTCCTTCGCTAACACCTGTGCTAACCTCACACTTGGTAAATGGGAGGAAACATTTGTCTATGGTGAACCAGAGAGAATTTTATCTAAAGTAGCATTTTATAAACATTTTGTGGATGACATGTTTTTAATATGGCATGATCAGCATGGAGAACTTGTTGAATCTGTTGAATTTTTAAATCAGACTACTGATTTTTTAGAGTTTAAAATGAGTTCTTCTAAAGTAGGAATTAAGGTTTTGGATGTTAAAGTGAAAAATAATGTCTCTGAAATTAATACTAGTATTTATAAAAAAAGATGTATGTGCAAACAAATATTTACATAGAAAAAGCATGCATGCTAAGTATACATTTAAAATAATTGTGAGAACCCACTATCTATGGTCAAGTAGGTTAAACACTGATACTACATGTAAAATCAAATGGCTGATATGATAACTGAATTTAAAGAAAGGGGTTATGATGTAGAGATGTTGGGTAAGATTACAGAAGATGTTATGAATGAGAGAAGCAATATGGCTAAACCCTACTTTTTTGGTGACAATGAATCTAATACATGTTCTAATAATAAGTCCACTGAAACGTTACGTTACCTAACTACTTATAGTAGATGTACTAATGCTGTTAAAGAAATAATAATAAATAATTGGAGTATTTTGAAAGCATTACCAGATCTTAAATGATTTGTATGGGATAGACCATTCTTTGCCTATATAAACTGTCCTAATTTGAACAGCCAATTATGCTATAAAGACCGTCTTTAATGCACGGTCTAAGGCTTTTAACAAGCTGGGAACTTATCCGTGCCTTAATTGTTCTTGCTGTAATGCTATATGTAGTGATTATACGTTTACACATCCCACATCTGGTAAGAAATATGCTTTTAAATGTACTGCAACTTATAATACTTCTTTTGTTGTCTGTCTTGCTTACCTGTAAGAGCTGTACAAGCTTCTATATAGGTAAATCCTCTAGAAAACTTAATGGCCAAATTGTCAAGCATAGATCAGAAATGCGTAGAGGTAAAATTTTTCTTAAAAGGTGTCCTTAACATCAGACATCCCATGAAACCTGTTCCTTCTCTTTGGGACCAAAATTTTGTTTTGGAAAAACTGACCTAGACTCCATTCGAGCCTGCTTGCCTCATTTTCCCTACAACTCTGCACTTGGAAAACTGTTTTCCTGGTAGCCATTACTTCTGCTAGGAGAGTTTCAGAATTCCAAACTTTAATGGCTTCATAACCTTTTCTGATTTTCCACAAGGATAGGGTGTCCCTTTGTACTTAACCCTTCCTTCATGCTTAAAGTGATTAATGACTCATCCCTCAGTCAATCTATTCACTTACCCACCTTTTTCCCTGCTCCTCAAAACTCCAGTGAAAGGGTGCTGCACATCTTGGATGTACAGAAACAACTCAGATTCTGTTTGGGCAAGACCAAATCCATTAGAAAGTCTGAGCAGTTGTTTCCTTTCACTCCAGGGTGCTGGGAAAACCTCTCTCTAAACAGACTATTTCATCTTGGATCTCTAGAGCAATTTCGTTTTGCATGTCTCTCAGGGAAAAAATTCTTTCTTCCTCTGTTAAGACCCACTCCACTAGAGCTGTGGCTTCTTCTGGAGCCTTCTTTAAAGGCCTGGACACTGTTTCTATCCTGGGAGCAGCTACTTGGTCCTCTGTCCATTTTGTTGTATCTTTCGGCTTTTCCCAGTTAGGGGTTGTCACAGCAGTACTCCGGTCCGCTAATGATTGGCAGTAGATTTTTACGTACCAAGTTGCCAGCCCTGATGCACAACCTTCAATGAAGGTACGCCCATTCATGCATGTATCCACACAGAAGACGCTTTAGGTGAGAATCAAACAGGACAACGTCTTACTGTGAGGTGACAAACAGTCTTGGTCCTCTGTCCATATGTTTACAAAACACTACAAGCCGGATTCTATCTCCAGATCCAGAGCAGGATTTCCTAGAGCAATTCTGCATGGCTTTATGGAGACTCCTCGTGCTCCTACGCCTCCCCC
>NC_056725.1:777249396-777276896 GCF_019279795.1 Protopterus annectens | reverse complement strand
TGTCTACTAAAAACTGATTTTTTAAACAAACAGCTATGTTAAAAATGGTACATAAAATAAACTGTACAAATATTGTAAATAAGACATCATTATTACTATGTACATATATATTGTTTTATTTTTACCTATCGTACATTTTTAACTTGAGTGCACTCGTGATAGAAACCAATTCATTTAATCCAGGGGGCAGCTTGCAGTGAGATAAATTTGCCACCAAGTCTCCCTGGTCTCCAGATATACTTTCCAAGGTCCCCCCCCCCCCCCGGTTATCATGTTTAACTTGCTCCAAAACCACAAATTTGAAGGTATGATGTGGGCATTGATCGGCATAGTAAAAATTGCCCACATCATACCTTCAAATCCGTGGTTTTGGAGCAAGTTGAACATAACAGGGGGGGACCTTGGAAAGTATATCTGGAGACCAGGGAGACTTGGTGGCAAATTTATCTCAATGCAGGCTGCCCCCTTGGATTAAATGAATTAGTTTCTATCACAAGTGCACTCAAATTAAGAGTGTACGATAGGTAAAAATAAAACAATATATATGTACATAGTAATAATGATGTCTTATTTACAATATTTGTACAGTTTATTTTAAGTACCATTTTTAACATAGATGTTTGTGTAAAAAATCAGTTTTTAATAAAGAGGGTCTTTCACTTTAAGAAAGATTTGATTAAGTAGATCTTGTTTTTTATTGGATAAGAAGGTATGGTTGCTGGAAATAAAATTGCAATATGTAATGAATTTGTCTGATGAAGTCGGGTGATGTTCACCAGACAAAAGTGCTTACCTTTCAGTAAATCCTTGGTGTGCCTGATACAGCCCGTGCCTTGTTTTTTATTGTAAATTAGAGTGAAAATTATTGATAAAGATGCTGAACAGAAGGGGTCATAGTATGGAGCCTTGGGGAGCACCTGTTGTTTTTAGGAAGGGAGAGAAATACTGTTGCCACTTGATTGTCTGTTGTCTGTCTGAGAGGTAATTCCTTTGGCTTTAGTTCTGAGTTCTAATATGTTGATGGTATTGGATGGGGTAGTTAGTATTTTGGTACAGTGTCTTGCCTAGAACTAAATGTAGGTAAGTCCACCAAAGTCACCTGCTGTTACCGTACTAGTTCAGTGAAGCTGGATGACATTGAAATCTTCTTTTCCCAAATATCAGGGACTCCTTTTAGGTCCATTTCTGGACAGTATGATAGAAAATAAATTGTCTTTAACTGAGACAATTAGTACTGAATTGCTGAGTATGGTGTCTAAGTTGTACATAATTTCAGAATGGATTAAAGTGGTCAAGATTATGACTATGTACCATATTTTTATGTGCTATTCAATCTGCCTATTCCAACTACCCATGAATGGTTACAGTTGCTTCAAAAAGAATTGGACAAAGTGATTTTAAGGGTTTCAGAACTTAGGATTTTTGTGGCCAGTGCTCAAATCTGTACTTGTTACGGGGGCTGGGGACATCCTAGTGTAATTTAAACACAACCAGATATTTCCTTTACTTCAATTACTAAAGCAAAAAAGGAGAATGGAGGCTGTGAACACATTAGGGGTGAGTATACCAAGAAACTGGCTAGTTTAAGAATGTGTAGATTTTGGTGACTGGAACCTTAGCAATATATGGGACCACCCAGATGTGACTGAGTATATCGATTATGCATCAAGGGAACATTTACAGGGTAAGTGGTTAAGATTTTGAAACTAAGTCTGGTATTCTGATGAGACTAATGTGAAAGACTTCATTGTCTTACAAGTGGAATATGTATTGGAACCACAAAAATGGTGGACACACTGCAACCTAGTAACTGTATGGAAGACTTATCCAAAGGAGAACTAATAGAATTCTACCTTGGAAGAAACAATAGTTCTGTCAAAATGGGGAGGCCAGGATTAATTTACAAATATATGTGGCAGAATAAGGCTGAAGTGACTAAAAAGCATACGAGGGCCGGATGGAACAAGGGAGAGATTATTTCCTTGAGTATTCAGGAATGGAAGGAAGTTTGAAAATGACTGCACATACTTAGGAGTTTGTCTAAGTGCAAAGATGCACAAATGCAGTAAGTGTCTGCTTGGTGTTGTACCCCTATCAAGATAGTATCAGTGGGCACAACAGTGAATAGTGTCAGTTGAAGATGCTCTGGAAGTGGTTAGGGTCTGTGGGATTATCCGATACATCTTTTGAATGGCAAATACAGTGTTAAGCCTCCAGAGGACTGGACCTTTTGAGTACTGTGTGCAATGGAGGAAAATGTAGGCTGTCCAGTGACCAATATATAAGTATAACCAAACCAAACGATGTGCGCATGGGTGCTGCACCGCCGGAAGATACCATACGAAAACACAGTTGGCCAGCAGAAACAGCAATCAAGGCCACAAACACAAAAACATTAGTGGATGAAAAGACTTTATTAAACAGACCGGTTTTGGCAATGAACTGCCTTCTTCAGTGTTGAATAAACGGACATGATAACAATTATGTAACATACTAATTTATATATACTCTCAACCAATTAAACCACTGGTATACTCCTGCCAGTCATGAATAAAACATAAACCGGCAATTAGTTAAAATTAATAAACATTGAATATGAGACCAAGGCAAAAACACAGTTAAAAAGAAACCATAATAGTATATATATCTCTGAATATCACTGTAATGACCTAGTAATACACCACATGATAGTGGCTAAAAGTATATTGTTATATGCAACTACACCACAGAAATGAATAGATTCATTATATATAGAACCACTATATGTTAACAACAACTATATAAGCAAAATAAGCCTATATACTATTAATACAGTGGAATCCAACATGAATTTTATTTGTTTTGAATGATATGTTTGTCAGTGTTGTTACATTTCTCTCAGGTACTAGAACTAGAGGGACTTGAGGGATTCAGGTTGTTTTTCTGATGTTTATGGTTTTTAAGGCCTACTATTTTCGAATATAGGATTTATACAACACTGATATTAAGGGCCATATATTTGGCAGTTGTGTATTTTTTATGATACAATATACTGGATAGGATGTTCTTCATCTCACATTGCTGCAGTCCTTACACTTGGGTAGTCCGCTGTCCTCGGTCGGCCCGAATATCAAAGTATAAGGCTGACGTCGGTCAGGGCGCATTTGACTGACATCAGGACGTCAGGGTACAAATGCGCATGACCGACGTCATATCCTCAGTCTTTTTTGCCGCATGGTCCGATGCAGAAGCAGTATTGCAAGTGCCGGTTGGCGTTCTGAGATTTTTCGATTTAGAAGTTTCAGTCCGAGTTCAAAGTTGGCTAAGTACCCCGTTGGGGAATATTTTAGTTTTTTCTTGCCTCAGTCATTTACCGGATGTCAGAAAAAGTTAATAATTGCATTTCTTGTGGGAAACAGATACCGCATAGAGATTATCATACTTTGTGTATTCCTTGCTTAGGGCCTGAGCACGACGTTGTTGGCTGTCGCTCTTGTGCTAGATTTAATAAACGCACTATAAAGAGAAGGTTGGATTGTGCAAGGTTAGTCTTTGGGAAGCGGTGCAACTATAAAATGCCGTCGGATGCTCCGCCGCCCGCTTCTTCAAGAAGCGCAAGGACAAGGCAGTTAAGCCTAGGCTAGAAGAACCGTCTGTACCAGACGCTGGTTCTTTAGAGGTGTCGGTGGAGCCGGTGGCTCCACCGGAGGTTTCTTTGTGTTCCCAGGGTGAGACCTTATTATTACAAGATGTGGCCTCTCAGGAGACTAGTCAGGCTGAGGGGGCTTCTCATGTTACTATACTCCCTCCCTTCCTAAGGTGGCTAGGCCCTCTCCTTCTGTTTCAAAGGCTTCCCCAGGGCAGGCCAGGTTTAGCTTCAGTTGGTGTTACCCCTAGCTCTTCAGGTACTGTGCCCAAGAAGCATATGCTTAAAATGGCAGAAGATTTGATTACTTTGATTAGGGGTACTATGCCCCCTCCTGATAAGAGGCCTAGGGTGGAGCCTGAGCTGGGGGGTTTTGAGCAGGCTTCAGATGTTTCAGAGTCTTTGGCTGAAGACTTGCAGGAGTACTCTCCTTATTCTGATTCTGATGTGGATGATTCTACTCCTTCTGCTACTCCTCCTGAGGATTTTTCTTTTTCAGAAACTCTTCATTCCATGAGGGAGCATTTTAAGTGGGAAGGTCAGGACTTCTCTGATTCCAGGAAAAGGCTTAGGGAATTTCTGCTTTTACCCCAGCATAGGCCTTTGGCTATACCTCCTGTTTTGGATGTAGTGGAAGATGTTTTTACAGTAGCTTCTCTTAATCCTGATTCTTTGCCTCCTGCTCCTGTTAAGCCGGATAGGTATTACAGGGTGCCTGAAGCTCATAAGTATCTTTTTAAGAGTCCTAGGGCAGACCCAGAAACTGTTAGCCAGGGGCCTAAAGGTGTTAAGGCTTCTGTTGTTAAGAATCCGGTTCCTGCAGACAAGGAGGCTAGGGCCTTGGATAGATGGGGAAAGAAAGTCTATACTTCTTCCACTCTTGCTATGAGGGCTCTGAATTGCCAGTTTCACATGTTGAAATACCAAAATTATCTCCTTTCACAATTGAAGTCTAAGGTTGATGCTCTGGCAGTAGGTATTGATTGTAAGGAGTTGCAAGATTTTGTGCATGTTTCTGAACAGGTGGGTAAGCATTCTTTGCAATGTGGTTTTGATGCTGTACAGGCCTCGTCTAGGGTGGCTGCCACTGGGTCAGTTCTTCGCAGGCACGCCTGGCTGAGGGATCAGAATTTGTCTGAACATGTTAAAACAAGGATTTTAGATGCTCCTTTACAATCTGACGTGTTGTTTGGTCCTCCTGTTGAGACAGTTTTAAAGAAAATGGAAGACAAGGCTAAGTCTATGCAGACTGTTAAAGATTTTTTGCAGGTCCAGCCTCCAAAGTTTAGTAGAAATTGGCCTACTAAAGGGTGGACGTATCCTTCTTATGATTCACAGTCTAGGGGTAGATCTAGACGTGGTAAGGGCAGAGCCCAGGGCTCTTTCAGGCCTAGAACGGGGAGTTCTCCTGCACAGGCTTCGGGTGAGGGCAGGGGTCAGTCCTTTCATAAGCAGACCCAATGACCTACCTTTTCAGCTGCCAGAGCCTGCTCGTCTGGCAGCACCTTTGGGAGGAAGGTTGGCACTTTTCAAAGAAAATTGGAGTTTAATTACCCAGGACAGATGGGAATTGGATATCATACACCACGGCTACAGGTTTTATTTCCATACCTTGCCTCCTTTCAAAGGCATGCCAGACGTTCCTCCTCAACAAAGAATAGAGGCTTACAAACAGGTTTCTCTGTTGCTCCGACTAGGGGCCATACAGCCGGTCCCTCTGCCAGAAGTGGGCCTAGGATTTTATTCTCGCCTGTTCCTAGTACCAAAGAAGGGGAACACGTGGAGACCAATTTTGGATTTATCTATCCTCAACACTTATCTGGACATTCCCAAGTTCAAAATGTTGACGTTGCAGCAGCTTTTACCTCTGCTGGGCAAAGATCATTGGATGGTAACCTTGGATCTCAAGGAGGCTTACCTTCATGTTCCTATCAGACTAAGTTGCAGAAAGTATCTGCGTTTTCGAGCTGGGACTTCTCACTATCAGTTCTCTGCATTGCCCTTTGGCTTATCTACTGCCCAGAGTGTTCACGAAAGTTCTGGCTCCAGTGATAGCTTTCTTCAGACTAAAAGGAATACAGATCTATCCTTATTTGGACGACTGCCTAATTCTGGCTCAAGGAAGAGAAGAGCTTCTTCATCATTTGGAATATGTGATAGCAGTGCTAAGATGCCTAGGGTATTCTGTGAGCGAAATAAAGTCCAGTCTAGTACCCTCTCAAGACATGTGCTTTCTGGGTGTGAGACTGAATACAGCATCCCAGATGGCCTTTTAACCCCGGACAAACAAAAGAGTCTATCCCTTTACTTCCATCAACTATCTCATCAGTCCGGGCTGACTGCAAGGACAGTCCTTCAAGCCTTAGGGTTCATGGCATCTTGTATTCTGGTGCTTCCCAATGCCAAACTGCATATGAGGAAGCTACAATGGTATCTCAAAATGTATGGACACAGCACTGCCAGGATCTGGACACTGTCATTCAAATAATACCTTGCATTCAAAAGGAATTTTTGTGGTGGGCTCAGGAATGTCACCTAAACAAGGGACTCTCTGTGACCCGGCCAGAGGCGAGTCAGATTTTAACGACAGATGCCTCAGACAAAGCTTGGGGAGCTCATCTAAATGGAAAGTGGATACAAAACAAGTGGCCTGTCAGACTACAACATCTACATATCAACATGAAGGAGATGTTAGCAGTCCAGTTTGCATTAATTGCTTTCAAGGAATTACTTCTTCCAGGGCAGGTGTTGATTCTAACAGACAACACAACTGTCATGTGGTACATCAACAAGCAAGGGGAACGCATTCTTATCCTCTATGCAGGCAAGCAATGATTTTGTGGGAGACTGCTCTCAGTTTACAGCTCAATCGTCAGGCAAGGTTTCTGCCAGGAGCACAGAACTCCTTAGCAGATTTGTTGAGCAGACAAATTATGGATCCCCACGAGTGGAAATTGGATCCTCATGTATTTCAGAAATTGACAGTGTCATGGGGAACTCCAGACATAGATCTGTTCGCTTCTCCACTAAACCATCAGCTGCCAAAGTTTTGCACAAAAAGGTTTCATCCCACAGCTTGGAAAGTGGGTGCTCTTTCTTTCAATTGGAGCAATCTTCATGTGTATGCCTTTCCACCTCTGCCTCTCCTCCCAAAGGTACTTCTAAAGGTCAGACAGGACAAGCCAGGGATGATTTTAATAGCTCCAGATTGGCCTCGACAGCACTGGTACCCATTACTGAGAAGTCTGGTACGGAAGCCTCCATGGCCTTTGCCTTCGATTCCACACCTGTTGTCACAGGAGGACAGCCATTTGCTCAATGTCAAACTTCACTCTCTTCACCTAACAGCCTGGCATATTCTGTTTTGAACCATAGAGGGTCTCAACTTCCACAACAAGTTTTGAATGTGATTTTGGAAGCTAGAAGGCCTAGTACAAGGAAAGTGTACGCAGATAAATGGAAGAGATTTTTGTTTTGGAGTGCAGCAAAGGATTTTGATGTTTCTGAGCCTAATTTAAGTGTGGCTCTTCAATATCTTACTGAGTTATTGGACAAAGGTTTGTCCTTCTCTTCTATTAAGGTTCATGCTGCAGCAATTTCAGCTCACTATGAATGTGACCCTCCATTGTTTTCTCATCCTTTGTTCAAGCAATTTCTTAGAGGGGCAAAGAATATAAGAATATAAGACCCCCACGTAGAGCTCCTACTCCTGCTTGGGATCTCAATTTTGTGTTGGAGAAACTCACTCTACAACCTTTTGAGCCTGCAGCTACTTCTGAGTTGAAATATTTATCATGGAAGACTGCCTTTTGTTGGCCATTACCTCTGCAAGAAGGGTTTCTGAATTACAGGCCCTTATGGCGGTTGAGCCTTTCTTGATTTTCCATAAGGATAGGGTATCTTTGCGTACTAATCCTTCCTTTATGCCTAAGGTGGTTTCTAGTGTGGCTTTAAACCAAACTATTCATTTGCCTACTTTTTATGCAAATCCCCAAAATAAAGGGGAAAAGATTTTGCACACTTTAGATGTACACAGGCAGTTGCGATATTATTTGGACAGAACTAAAGGGTTCAGGCAGTCTCAGCAGTTGTTTGTTTCTTTTGCTTTGAGTTCTCAGGGCAAGCCTGTGTCAAAACAAACTATTTCTAAGTGGATTGGGTTTTGCATTGCTTTCTGTTATTCCCATCATGGCAAGGAGATTCCAGCTGGGATTAGGCCTCATTCCACTAGGGCTACTGCCACTTCAACAGCTTTTGAGGGGAGTGGCAACCAAGGATATTTTGGAGGCAGCTACTTGGAGTTCTGTGCATACTTTCTCTAGGCATTATCACCTGCCACTTTACTCTAAGTCCAGGGCTGGTTTTGCCACTGCTGTTTTGCAGGGCATTTTGGCAGCTCCTGCTTCCTTGTAGTTAGCCATCCTCCCTTACCTCTGCTTTGGGATTCTACCCAAGTGTAAGGACTGCAGCAATGTGAGATGAAGAACATAGTACAGTTTTGTACCTACCATAAATGTAGATGTTCAAGATCCACATTGCTGCAGTCCAATTTACCTCCCTCCTTCCCTCTGTAGTTAGAGGTGGTTGTGTGGGTTGGGTTGTACATTTTGTGTATATTGTATATATTGTACATATAGTTAGTGCAAGGGTGGTTGGTTGGTTGTTTGCTGTCTTTTGGTTTTGACCTTTATTTTTAGGGTCTTCTGACATCTGGGGCAAGAAAAGACTGAGGATATGACGTCGGTCATGCGCATTTGTACCCTGACGTCCTGATGTCAGTCAAATGCGCCCTGACCGACGTCAGCCTTATACTTTGATATTCGGGCCGACCGAGGACAGCGGACTACCCAAGTGTAAGGACTGCAGCAATGTGGATCTTCGAACATCTACATTTATGGTAGGTACAAAACTGTACTTTCCGGACTTAGTTAGGAATTGTTTGACATACTTTTCCAAATATATTTTGTTATAGTCTGAGGATTTATTTTTTGCCACTGGACATTAATATTTTTATAGTTCTAAGCCTATTGACTAGAGGCTACAGGAATTATTGATCAATAGATACTATTACAATTTCATTTGGATCCATCTGGGCCTTAATATCTTGGTTTATTCAGCCAGGATGTATATTTGAGTTGTGCTTATCCCTTGGTTTATATAAGGAGTATTTCCTGTACTACTTGTATTGGTCTGTAGAGGACCAATAGTTAATAGGGGTATTAACACTACATATCTGAAGAGGCATCCATTCCCTTACTATTCATGGTTGGATCGGACATGGGTATTATTTAGTGATGTTTATCTGATAGTCTATACATGAGGCTATTGTGTTTTTTTGACATACTAGTGTGTAGTGTCTGCACAGATATACATTATCTCATTTCCTTATATATTTTATTTCAAGTTTGTTGACTATATTCAGTTGTGGGTGGTATACATTGATGACATTACATATCACTGCTGAATCCTTTCTCTGTTATTTCTATATGCTTTTTTGTGATTTATGTTTGCAAACTACCTATTTTCAATAATTTTGGAGTAGTTTTGGGATAGCCTGGCTGACATCCACATATTCTGAGCTCACACATTGGATAATTTACTGTGGGGGTCTTCTGGTTTGTCAATTTCACTTATTTATATCCATCTTACACTCACAGCATGGATCTTGAGAACATACTATCAGGATTATATGCCGATCTGGAGGATATTGGGGGTTTTGGGATCAATACCTCGCCAGGCAATAATCCAGCTGGCTCTGATCAGCAAAAATCTTCTGATTGCGATCTTTCTTTCCATTCTCTTACTAAGGGTCTCAAGAATTTGAGATCAAATATATGGCATTTAAAGTTGTTTCGAACCTATTCAAATAAAAATATTGCCCCTAGTGGCCTTAGGATTCGGTTACAACCGCTGGTCGGAAGACCATATGATAGGCTCAATAACGATTGGAAGGAAGCCCTGCAGACTGGGTCCATGCTGTTTGTGAATGTGTTATTGCAATATTATGAGAGAATGGTGGATGTTAACATCCAGGAGGTTAAAATATTATGCCTGGATTGTAAAAAATTTGAGTCCCTTCCCATTTTTCAGGATTGTCTTAAAAAACTATCCAAGGAATTGACAAACCATGAAAGAATCACCAAGGAAAGGAAAATTAAAAAGTTCCATAGGGATTATTCAGACTATCAGAGGGGACGCCCCTTTGAGTCCAATCGGACAGTTAGATTTGTGGATGCCGGCCAGAGTTCCACACCTACTCGCCCGAAAAAAAGACCATGGTCCATTTTGAAAAACAGAGAAAGGTCCAACATTAGTACATCAGGGGAGGATTCCTCTCTCACAGACAATGACAGCATGGTAGATAGAGAATCACCATATAAAAAGAAATCCAACAGGACTATCCCTTTAGAAATGGCCCCAGGCGGTCGATGGGGACGCAAATGCAAAAACGGACACCATACCCCACTCCCTGGAGGGATTGATTCAGAATTTTCTAACATCAGTAACAATGATTATCAGAATGTTTTAAATTTGTCGAATGTAACTTTGTCTTCTGATCAACAACTACTTTTGAATAAAGGACTTGCAGTTTTCAGGGATTTGCATTTTCACAATAAGGAATACACCATGCTGGGACATGACCTTTCATCACAGGAAACCATGACCCTTCAACAATTATGCAATAACAGGGATATTGCTATTTTACCTGCTGATAAGGGTGGGGCGGTGGTTATTTTGAATATGATTGATTACCTTAATGAGGGTAGATCCAAATTGTCCAACACTGCATGCTATATGAACATGGCCATTGATCCCACCCCTCATTTCAAGAAAGAGATTGATTCTTTTTTGAATTTAGCTCAGGAAGAGGGCATTATTAGCAAGAATTGTGTTATGCACCTTACGGTCAAGGACCCACGTAAGCAAATCTTATATTTACTACCTAAAATTCACAAATCCCTTACTAATCCTCCAGGAAGACCAATAGTTTCAGGCATTTGATCTTTAACTGAACCTCTGTCCGCATTCCTTACGCAATATTTAAAACCTCTTTTGGGATTTGTCCAGGCCAGACTGCAGGATACAACACAATTCTTGAAAATTATCGAGGATACACAATTGGAGCCTGGGTGGATTATGTGTTCACTAGATGTTAAAGCTTTGTATACCAGCATTCCACACTGGGCTGGATTACAGGCATTACAATACTGGTTGGACAGAGCAGGGTTGTATTCGCCTGGATTTAACACCCTACTAATTTGCATGTCGGAACATGTACTTAACAAAAATGTTTTTTACTTTCAGGGACAATGTTACTGGCAGCTGCAAGGCACAGCTATGGGAGCATCTTTTGCTCCCATATATGCTGATTTATTTATGGCATTCTTTGAGGAATGCATGATCTACGATCCATCACACAACATCTTTTTGGTAGAAATGGATATATGGCGTAGATACCTAGACGATTGTTGGTTGGTTTGGCTTGCGGATGCGGGGTATTTGCAAGAATTTATTGACTATTTGAATGGTAACATCTGGGGAATTGAATTTACAATGACATATGATTTGGAAATTATCAATTTCCTGGATGTTACAATCTCTAGAAATCAAGACCATACTTTGGCTACTAGAGTATTTCGCAAATACCCCCAATACAATACAGTATTACATGCTTCTAGTATGCATCCACTCCACACCATCAGAAACTTTCCGGTATCACAATTCATGCGTATGAAACGCCTCAGTTCTACACAACCGGACTATGATAGAGCTAGTTGTGATTTATGTCTTAGATTTGCCAACAGGGGGTACAAATATCAAGACGTTTCCAGGGCATGGGTTCATTCAGCTGAAATGGACAGGGATACACTGCTCGAATATAAGACACGGTCTGGGGATTCCCCTGATACTACCATTAGGTTTGTTACATCTTGTAGTGTTATCAGGGATATTATGAATAGACATTGGAACATCTTATTGGCCAATGAACAGCTTAGAACAATTTTGGGGCAGGAATGCCGGTTTTCATATAGGAAAGGAAAAACTTTGCGTTCCATGTTTTCTCACTTTAAACATATTGGTAGTGGGGGAGCCATATACAAACAGCTTACTATATCTGGGCATGAATTATTGGGTACTTTCCCATGTGGTCATTGTGGCTCTTATAAACAGGTCAGCAAATCCAAGCAGTTATCTAGTCGCAATACTAGCAAAGTATTTGATTGCAAAATTTTTGGTAATTGTAGTAGTGACTGGGTGGTCTATCTGGCCACTTGCCGATGTTTGGCTTTTTATGTAGGTCAGACTTCGAGACCACTCAGGACTCGTATCAATGAACATTGAAGCGACATCAAGAACAAGAAGGAAACAAATGCTCTGTATCGTCATGTATTGCAACATCAGCAAGCCCAGTTTATGTTTATGGTTATTGACCGAATTATCGGTGATAGAAGTAATCCCCAAGGATGGCACAGTATTTTAAAGGAAAAATACTGGATTATCACTCTGGGTGTGTTATTTTCATCAGGACTTAATGACCATTTATAACCACAATTTTTATGAAGAATGGGACATTCTCATTTTGATTGGGTTACTTGCAGCTCACCATTGGTATTATATTTACAGGGTTTATGCATATGTTTTTTCCATGATTGGATTTTTAATTTTATCTGGCTTCAGATATTATTTATTTTTTGGATATTAATTTATTTATTTATTTATTTATTTTTAAGTGTTGATTCATTGTTACCTGTACATTCATGTTGGATTCCACTGTATTAATAGTATATAGGCTTATTTTGCTTATATAGTTGTTGTTAACATATAGTGGTTCTATATATAATGAATCTATTCATGTCTATGGTGTAGTTGCATATAACAATATACTTTTAGCCACTATCATGTGGTGTATTACTAGTTCATTACAGTGATATTCAGAGATATATATATACTATTATGGTTTCTTTTTAACTGTGCTTTTGCCTTGGTCTCATATTCAATGTTTACTAATTTTATCTAATTGCCGGTTTATGTTTTATTCATGACTGGCAGGAGTATACCAGTAGTTTCATTGGTTGAGGGTATATATAAATAAGCATGTTACATAATTGTTATCATGTCTGTTTATTCAACACTGAAGAAGGCAGTTCATTGCCGAAACCAGTCTGTTTAATAAAGTCTTTTCATCCACTAATTTTATTGTGTTTGTGGCCTTGATTGCTGTTTCTGCTGGCCAACTGTGTTTTCGTACAATATGTAAGTATGCCAGGTGTTGGTTAGAGAGATCAGCACAGTACAATGTGGCCACTAAATGATAAAGTATTGAAATTTACTCCTGTGCAACATCTAGTCAAGATCATATTTTCTTTAAGGATGCTGGTCTGTCTCATGTTATTTTATATGAATGGCAGAAAGTATTTCTAAATTTTGGTCCATCTGTGTAAAGAACCAACTCTGAAAGTAACATTGCTGTGAACGATAACGTATCATTGCAGTTTTCTGTAGGTAATGAAAATCATTTGTGAGCTTCCTGTGGGATTATCCATCATTTGGGAACACCCAGATAGATCTATTACTTTTTCTTTCTGAACAGAGAGCTCAAACTATTTTTGGTCAGCGTTCCATGTGTAGTAGCTTAGAGAATGAATGCCATGTCAATTTCTTGGAAAGGGAAATTCCTTCATGCTTTTCCTCTCTTTCCTCTGATTGTGAAAATCCTTCTTAAAATCAAGAAAAGTCCAGTGATGCTGTTGGCGCCCCCCCCCCCCTTTTTGCCCAGATGACATTTGTTCTTCCTTCTTTTCCATCTAGCCATGGCAGTCAGAACATTACACCCACATAATGGACTTACTCGTCTAATAGAAGGGCTCTTTTCATTCAGACTTGCAAATCCTAAACCTGACAGCCTGGATATTGGGATTTTGATACCATTCCGGCACCTATTCCCTGATGGCATGCTACGTGCATCAAAGAAGGCTTGAAAAATTGCAACAAGAAAATCTTGCATTTCCAAATGGAATAGCTTTAGTTTTCAGTGCCAAAGTAAAATACAAGACCCTTATTATTTTTGGGTATTCATACTGTTTTCTCCTCTCTTTCTGTGAGAGCTGTTTGATTTAGACCTAGCATATTCTGCTGTTAAAGCACATTTGTCTGCTTGACCTCTTGGTCTTGGATCCACCTCTTTATGCACGTTTTATGGTCAAGAGTTTTTAAAAGGTGTCCTCCATATCAGAGCACCAAGAAAATCTATTCCTTCTCCTTAGGAACTGAATTATGTTTTGGAAAAGCTGACTTTTCCTCCATTTGAGTGTGCCTCTTTCTCTGTAAAATTTTGTAAATGGGAGACTGCATTGCTAGTAGCCATTACTTCAACAAAAGAGATTGAGTTGCAAGCCCTTATGACTTACTCCCCTTTATCTCATCTTTCACAAGGGCATAGCATCCGTTAGGGTCAACCCTTCATTTATGCCCAAAGTTGTCAATGAAATGACAGAAAACCAGTCAATTCACTTGCCTAACTTGTTCCCCAATCATCAAAATAAGGGGGAAATAATTTTACTTTCTCTGGCCTTTCATAGATAGCTCAGATTATATCTAGACAAGACTAAAGCTATTAGGAAAACTGAAACTGTTTATCTCTCTATAGGGGGAAAAAACTTGGATTGCCCTGTTTCTAAACAGACCATCCCCAGATGAATTTATTTGGCTATTTCCTTCTGGTATTCATTTAATCAGAAAATCCCTTCTAATACATGACAAAGTTCATTCTACCAAAGCTGTTGCTTTGTTTGGTGCCTTTGCCAAGGGTATGGACTCAAAATGCATTTTAGAAGCAGCTACTTGATCTTCCATTCACTGCTTTACAAAGAATTATAAAATTGATGCCCTCTCCAGTGTCAGAACCCTTTTCACTAGATCTTTCCTCCAAGGAATGCTAGATTCCAGTTCCACTACTCAGTCCTCCTCCCAGCCATTCTAAAAAAGCTTTGGGGATCTTCCCCATATGTTAGCAGTACTGCAGCAGGAATCAGTGAAGGACAGCACAGTTGTGTAAGAACTTAGCATAACAGTAGATGTCAAAGTAGCTCACTGTTGAAGTTGTTGGCACTTTCTCTTCTTTACCCCCTTTTTCTTACATAGTTTTTCCTTCTTCTTGGCCAAGTTGAACCTAGTTTACACCCCCCCCCTTACCGGTTGCCATGTCCTTGTTATCTCTGTAATTTTTTCCTGGTCTGGGTCAAGAACATCTTGAGGGCTTCTCTCCCATAGTTCCCTTATGTACTGCTTCACATTCATGTGCAAAAGTTATATTGGATGTACAGTGCAAGAAGAAGGCACCCAAGTTTTTGTGTACTGGCAGGACACGCACTATCCTTGGTAAGATACTTTCCCTACGTAAGCAGTACTGTAACGATTATCTTCTTGGACATCTACTGTTATGGCAAGTTTTTACACATCTGTGCTTTATATAAAAAGGCCAGCTCCAGTGGCATAGAGGGATAAAGCTCTGCTGGTACTCTCATCTTTGGGGGGAGAGGGGAGGCAGCATTAGCACACCACTTGGGTGACCCCTAGTGGGTGCACCCGATGTTGCACCTGTGCAACATGAGTCTCGAGTCAGCACTACCACTGTGCAAAGGCACGTATTCAAGTGTGCATGCAGAGGAATGTTCCTTGTGCTAGGCAGCATACAGCAGAATTCCAAGAGCTGCCACAAAGGAGGGCATTCTTCACTAAAAGAGAGGTTGGCAGCTCCAAAGGACCAGCAAGATGACACACACTCTACTACCAGATTCTCTCTATTGAGGTACAAATGAGACAATTGGATACCAGGTAGAAATAAATGTGCCACAGGGCTCTTGCATAGCCTGGGGATGCCTAACTTTTGCTGCACAGACTGAATGAACCAGTTAGCTGCAGGTGGATGATCCACTGGGCTAGTCCTGTGGAGGAGAAAAAGTGTTATATAATTTGGTATAGACTACTGGGAAGTAATATGTTTTGCTTGTGGCAGAAAGAGTGGTGGAGGCTTAAAGCAGTAATTGGGAAGTATGTATAATATGTAAGTAGTTTTAAATGCTTTATTTTTTGGATACAAGTACATAAATATGCATACTTTTAATATATTTTTATAAAATAAAATATCAATATTCTTTTTGATAAGTGCTATGGGATATCTTTGCATATGCTTAAGCTACCACCAACTCAGGCATACGGGACATTGGTTTAACATCTCATCCAAAGGAAAACTCAAACTCAGGATTGTTGGAATAGAACCCACAGCCTTCTGATCTTCCAGCAGTGGTACCTTTTCAGTCACTGACACTCCAGTAACAAGTTTGCTACCTGTGAACTCAATTGTGCATGCACACACAAAATAAAACAAAGAACCTGTGTTCCACTTACACACGCCAGCTGTATTGCTTCCCCAATGAAACCAAACTTAATTTTTTATCTGGTCCCCAGTTTCTTATAAAGCAATTCTGAATACAAAGTGATTGCTGAAGTGTAATCAGGAATTATAGTCTCCCTCGCAATCAGTAAAAATATTGCTTCACAGTTAACGTAGCCTTTGATGTGTTAATATCTTTGCCTCAGTGGTCTTCGGGTATTTTTGGTACTATATAATTATTCTGGTATATTCAGGAACATTTTTGCATCATTCCCACACACACAAATGGGTTAATATAGTACAGTATTCCTTATGTGGGAGGATTTTTCTTTTTCTTTTTTTTTTTTTTTCTTGAAAACGAGAACTAATTTTAGATGTTTCTTTCACTGGTACCAAATGCTTTAGCTGGTGGAAAATATGCACACATTTTTTATCTGCTGCACACAAGAAAAACTGACTAATCTGTGTTTTTTTTTTTTGTATGGCAGGATACATTCAGCAATGTGAGAGAGTGGCTGGAAGAAATTAATCGTTACGCTAGTGAAAATGTCAATAAGCTACTTGTGGGAAATAAATGTGATTTAACAACAAAGAAAGTGGTTGATTATACGACAGCAAAGGTCTGTAAGCCTATTAACAAATATATATTTTGCATGAACAGCTATGAATTTGCATAACTTAAGTAATACCCAACATACACAAGTAATTAATGTTCTACAGGCCACAGAAAAAGCTTGACTTGTATAAGCATTTGTTGCTTCTGAATGACTACAGCAGGACCACTTCTTGCATGATAAATATGCTGTCTGCAAGATCCATTTCATGACTGGAAACCATCTTGGGGAATACTTCTAGAAAAATTTGATAAATCAATAGTTAGATATGAAAGTATAGCCACATTTCAGTGTTCATTTTTGAGCTGGTTAGTTTGTTGATTTTATGATTGCTCCCCCCCCCCCCCACACACACACACACACACATAGTGGTCAACAAGGACTTCACTTAGTCAGTCCTGTGGTCCAGAGGGAAAAAGCTGTTACTGTGCACCATATCACCGATGTTCAACTAGCAACCATAGGTGCTGGAGGGACTGGATGCAGGAGGGATGGGAATGAGTAGTGGTTGGTGCCTTGTCCATCGGAGGGGGGGTGTTGGAGGCAGCCTAGGCTCACTAC
Source organism: Protopterus annectens (assembly GCF_019279795.1). Taxonomy (NCBI): domain Eukaryota; kingdom Metazoa; phylum Chordata; order Ceratodontiformes; family Protopteridae; genus Protopterus; species Protopterus annectens. Next base: position 777,259,702 of record NC_056725.1, on the reverse strand, counting down.
AGTTGCAACATTAATAGGCAGGTGAGCCCTGTAGTTTACACAGTATACTACTTGCTTGAGAAGTTGCACATGCACCTCGTGCGGGCAGTATGATGCTGCATCAGTGTCCTTGTACTCCTCACTGCCCATAATTGAGGTTGGATTGAGACTGGGGAAGGCTAAAGCAGGTCTAGTAGACTTGATGTGCAAGGCGAAGAGCTGGTGGTCAGCTGTGGGGAGAGGGAACAAACAAAACAAAAAGAAAATGCAGACTACTCTTTAGCACACTTAGGGAACAAAAGGCATAGTGACATTACTATCTTTGAGTGAAGATATTAAATGCTGATTATATTTTTCATTTAACATAGCCTTACTTGAACTTATTTCTCCTTGTCAAAGAGAATGAGGTGGCTTAAGTACAGCAGTAAAGATAAGTATTTGTATATAATTTACAGAGGCGACAAGGTAGACTTGTTTAGGCTTATCAGGTTTATAACTGATACAACAGTACAGAATATTTTCAGAACATAAGATTGGCAAGAGGTCCTGATTTATTAAGCAAAAAATTTGGAATGCAGTGCTACTATCCAAATGGATCCAGCTGAGTTATGTTATGAACACCAGTATAGTATGGAGATCACTGTAACTGCATATACTGGGGATTTAAGAAAAGTGCTGAAAGCCTTTGGTATGTATAACATCCTGAATCTGTACAGCTAGAATACTAGTTGATTTTGTGATCTAATTTTCATGGGGGAAGTGAGTGAATCTGGTAATAATTTTTAAATGATCCTTGTAGGCTTCAGTAAAGCCAAGCTGATAAACTATGCAAAGCTCTGTACATATCTGGGCCTGTGTTAGAACCACCCTTAGCTTTCCTAGTGAAACAGTACCATCTGGCATGTGAATTCACGAGTAAATTTTATAGTATGATGGTAGGTTTGCTCCAAACGTTACAGATCATGTGGAAGGGAGAAGCCACTGACGTCATCTCTGTAGGAGAAAAATTGCCTTTTCTTTATGCAGTGTGTGTGATATTGTGAACTTCCTGACACTGTATGCCTCATGCAGCCTTCCAAATATTATAGTGAAGGAAGGAAGTTTACAAAGCTATTTTCACAGGGGATTACACAAAGGTACTTTCATTCACTTAGGACTTTGATCTTCCAGTCAGTTTTATTACCAGCTCTAAGCAGGTCAGCTGACATTATAACGATGTAGTTTAAACTCTAAATATTCAGCTGGAAGAATTTACTGTATGTCATGTAAATAAGCTGAATTTTAACTGCCTGTTTATTGTACACCTTTACAAGATGCCATGATGTATTCTAAGGATTTTTGTACCTGTATCTATGCAAAGTTTATTTTGGCTTATAATAAACCTGGAGTAATATATCCTAGTGTCACTGATGTCATCCCAGAAAGAAGCAAATATCAGCTGGTTTACTTGTCCATTCTGCAAAACTCAGTAAAGAAATGTAGTTCCTAAGGTATTTACCACTGGAGGCAGCAACTTTCATTTTTGAGAAGTTCAGGACTGCTTTAATTTTTAAGTTTAGGACTGCTTTTATTTTTGATAAGTTCAGGACTAGCCCATTAACCATTACCTAGTAGTCTGACACCCAGGAATGTTTCTAAAGCTACCACAGCATCTGCTGAAAAGAGTGGTACAAGGGTATGTCTAGAAGACTGATCTGAACCTGAACTGCCTTTTACTACATTTACTATTAAAAAAGATTAAGTAGCATGTCTGTTTTTTTTTTTTTGTTTTGTCGCCTCACAGCAAGAGGCTTTCCAGTTCGATTCTCAGCTGGAGCGCCTTCTGTGCGTCTGCATGTCCTTCCTGTGATCGGCTAAACTTTAAAAGACATATGCAGGTAAGTGCATGAGTGTGTACGTTCCTTCTGTGAAGGTTGGGCGCCGGTCTGGCAACTCGACACCGTAAAAGATCTACTGCCAAGTCATAACCACACCGGTGATCTGCTGTGGCGACCCCTAACCGGGAAAAGCCAAAAGAGGATTTATTTATTTTATTTAGTTTTTTTACCTCAGATCTGTATTTTCCTTCTATTTTGACAGGTTCAGCCCTTATCCCCTGACTCGCTGCTTTTATACCTCAACAGCTACCTTGGAACCCATAATGTATTTGGGAGTAATGAGACTGGGTGCCATCAGGTGTGACTGGTGTTAAAACACACTGTACTTCCTATCCCATGCAGCACCATGGCAGTGTTGTGGGAGTGCTTCCTGTATATACTTCATGCAGATAAGACAGTGTGACATCACAACATGCATCTTTCAAGGGCCTAGAGGTGGCAGTTGTACAAAGGCCTTCAGATAGCTTTGCCGTAGGTCTACAAGTGTGATCAGAGATGCAACACCAGACATCTGCATTCCTTACCTTGGATTTTGGAACTAACCATAGGTCACTCAGTTCTGCCAGCTAATGAGGCCTGATGATCAAACCCTACTTACTGTTGGCATACTCCTGAACAGAACCTCCAGATCATTGCACTAGTTTACCATTTCCACAGTTATTAGCATGTACCTACTCATAATTCCATAGTCCTTTAATGTTTAGATTTTCTTTTCCAAGCAGCACTTATTTGACCATACTTATTCAAAATGTTAGCGACTGTTAATAAAACTCATTTTTGAAAGCTGGTTTTATGCAGCAAATGGAACAGCAGACCCCTAGGCCTGTAGTGTCAAAGAGCCATTAGAAGTCATTGTGAGATCTTGCACCCTAGTTAGAAATTCTGATTAACTCATAACCGATCGCATAGTTGATGCTCAGAGTATTAAAAGGATACAGTGTGGCATGAATGGTTGTAGCTTTTGTCTTGGCCAGTTTAAATTTATGAGCACGCCACTAACTGGTTTTCAGAGAGAGACTACACTACCAAATTATATTAAAACCAAGTACTAGTTCAGATATTTTTAGAGAAACTTGGACACGTATTATGGGAATGATAGTTTTGGTATATTGGCATGCTAGAAGGACATTAATGCCTGTTTCTGAAGTACTGTCTATATGTACTTCATCCAGTTGGAAGTAGTAGCCAGACATTTATGTGGGGAACCAACAGCTGCATGATATTTCTGCAGAAAGGGGAGATTTACTTGAGTGTCTTTTACATGACAGTGACACTGGAGTTCTGCCCATCTAAAGTCACCATCAAGTGGAAGTATATTTATGGAGAGCATAATTCATACCAAAATAGAGCACCTTGGGATGCTACATGTCAGATGATAATATGAGGAGGAATCTTTCCCTAAAACTTCCCTGTGCATCTGTCCAAAGTAGTAGGAGGCAGAGCACACAAGAACGGTAGATATGACAGTCCACAGTAGAACTTTACCTGCTGTTAGAGAATATGTTGGACAGCATCAAATGTTGTAAAGAGCATAGGTAGGACCAAGACAAAATGCAAACAATACAGTATGTGATCTCACCAAGCAAGTGAAAATGAGTACCTCACAGGTATTCTGGTGAAATCGCTTTATTGAAAGACTTGGTCTAAATTAGAAAAATGCTTAAATTCTAACATTGCTTCTTGAACATGGCAGATTTTCATACCTCTCGTGTATTATTTTTACAAAAATTTTCATTGTACTTTTTATGATCCTACATCAGGAAAGATTGTGGGGAAATCTCCTTCATTGCAAAAACAGACTTCATTTAGCACCTATAAAAGTAATTTTAGAAAATGCCAGGTGTTACAATATCAGATACAAGAAAAAGTTGTCTCTGCTGGAAGTTTAAAGACAGAGTTATCAGAAATGTTAATTAAATGAGTATACATGTACAGGTTGCATTCATTCTTTTTTCTGGTTATTTTATACAAAAGTTAGCAGTTTCAGTTACAGACAAGGTAAAAAAAATAATTAGGAAAAATGACCAAAATAGTGTTATTATTTTAAAGTACTGGTATTATTATCTTGTAACTAATTAGAATGACCTGTAATTTAGCAGTGATGAAGTAAATGTTTAAGTACAGAGTAAAGGCATCTGGACAGTTGAGAAGTAACTTCAGATGACTATTCTGATGGCTTTGCCCCATGACCAAAAAGAGATTATCAGATGTTCTTCTTTTGATCACTGTTGCAGTATGACTAATAGATGAGAGATCCTGCCAAGGATAGCTGTATGTCCGGCCTGGGTGCCTACTTCTCTTACATGTGTCCAATGTATGACCTCATCCAGAAGGAGACAGGAGGTAAATATCGGATGAATGGGAATTAATTACCTCAGAACTTTCTTGCCACCAGTCTGAGTACTGAACTATTGCTTCAACTTCATTGTGCCAGATGTATAATTTGTGCCTCTTCCTTATTTGTTGGGCAGATAAGTATTCCGACTGGGGACTTCTTTCTTTTCTCTTATTTTCGGTAGTAATATTTTTATACATGCCATCACAGAGTTGAAAAGGTGATTGTGGGAGGCAAAGTCCTTACAGATACTTATCATTTAAAGTGCCTTTTTTTGCTTGGGTGCTGATCACTACTGTAAGGACACTTCTGTCTGTCAGTTATTTGTAACCAAGACCCATACATGGCAGTCTGTATTCCTTAAAGGTTTAGGGAAGAATATAAGAATAAGATAAAATAGCCTCTGAATCTTCCTGTCCTGACATCCCTCCGATGCCTTTAGAAACCAAAGGTTGAGGATTCAGCTGTCCATTCAGATTCAGATGTCTCCACTTTGTCTCTTGAGAAATCCTTGGACTGTTTACTTCCTTCAGCTGCTCCATCTATTCCAACCCTATAGTGCAGTTGTCTCTCGTGTGATCATTTGAATATTTCTGTTGAGAAGTAGGAATATTGTTTTGTAGGGACCAGAGGGCATCCCCTAGGTTTTAGAGGGGCTCTTAGCCACCTCATTTTGTGCAGACAGGCATCCCCTACTTAAGAAGCAGAAGTCTAAATATTTGGTTTCCCAAATCCTAAGAAGGAATGGACATTATAAATTCATAGATTATTACTAGACTAATGACCCAGGGGGTCTTTCTAAGCCTAGCCACGTTTTCCCAAAAAAATAATGATGTACTGCATCCAAATAGGAGAGGTCAGGCATTTATAAGCTACCTCTGTCCATAAGGGACATTTTTGCCAGACCTGTTTTAAATTTCCTATTCCCCATCCACCGATCTAGGTTTTATTTAAACTGGGTAATTGATTAACTCCTTCACATGGATGGGAATCCTGTTCCATAGGAGAGACAGTCTCTGAATACATATCTATCTGTCCAGCATGTTCTGTTTAAGTCACAGACAGAATTCAGGTCCCTAGACCTTCCATGTCTGGTACACTTTGATTTATGAATATGTAGGAGATTTATAAGTGTGGGGTTTCTGGATGCCCTGTAAAGCCAGTCATAGATCACCCCTCAGCAATCTATAGGAGACCCATTAGAGAGAAAAGACTTTAAGATGCTCTGAATAAGGCAGGTTTGTTGCGCTTTGTATTCTTTTTGTAAGGAACCTCTGAGGTCGCTCTAGTTACTGCACATGTCTGATCAGATACATAGCAAAGGGAGAATTGTTCTCTATGATTGGTCTGATAAGGGTGGAGTATAGTGGGATAATGACCTCTTTGGACCTAGATGCCATGCCCGTATTTATAAGTTGTGCACCATAAAAGGATTTCCTCACCACTCTGGCCACATGGTGGTCAAAGGTGAGGCTACTGTCTACATGCGTACCCAGCTCCCTGACCACTAGATCGACTCTTAGAGGCACGTTATCAACATGGTAATTAGCCAGGATGGCTGACTTCTCAAAGGGTACAGTTATGCATTTCTTAGTATTGAGTTTAAGATCTTGGCTTTGGCCCCTTTTATTCAGAGATAGGCCTTCTTGAAGAATGCTAGTGTCTGCAGGGGAGTTGATGATTAACCTACAGCTTGCAGTCATCTGTAAACTTAGTAAGCCATAAACCATTATGTCGTTGAAGCCTCCTTCATTTTTTGTTGCTGCTGCTGCTGCTCCTCTCAAAAGGTAAAGAGAGGTTTCTTCTCAAGAAGAGGATTCTTAATCCAAAGAGGATGATTCTTTGGCTTATTCTTCCTAAATCCTTTCCCATGTGGGTTTTGCCTGTGATGTTGAGGATACTTTGTCTCCTGATTCTCTTTTAGAAGATCTTACTTTTGGAAACACTGTCATTAGAGTGATGCAGCATTGTCAGTGGGAAGATTCCCAGTTACCTAATGTCTAGAAAAGATACTATGCTCTTTAAGAAATGGGCGCTGTCTAAACTAACAGCAATTCCCCCTGTTTTGGTGGCTATATTTGGACACCTTTTCTACTGCCTCTCTTAATCCAGAGTCTCTGCCACCTGCTCCAAAGAAACCTGATAGATTTTACTAGATTTCAGACACAGGAAAAGTATTATATAAGAACCCCTCCTCAGATCCAGCTATCTCAATCTCCACTGAAAAAAAATAAACTGCATCCATCCTCTGTTTCGCACATTGAAAAATAGCAGAGCTACTGATATGTATGTATGTGTGTATATATATATATATATATATATATATATATATATATATATATATATATATATATAGTAAAAAGGTGTACCCCTGTGCCACATTATTTTTTTCAGGCTACCAGTTACCAAACCCATATGATCAGATGTGTTTTATTTCAGGTAATCTCGGCATTGTCCTTTCATGTTTAGTTGACTCGGACACTAAAACTTTTGTGTTGTTTCTTAACTCTGATGGTTAGGTTGCTAGGTATTCTACTAAATGCAGTTAAGATGCTGCTGATGCTTCTGCAGTATCTGCTTCCATGTCTGTTCTTTGTAGATTCTCATGACTTAGACTTTACCTGACGATGTCAAGGGTAAGCTTAGTGACTCTCCCCTAGATAAACCATATCTTTTTGGCTGTGCCACTGCAGAAATTTTTAAGACTTCACAGCAGAAAGTTAAGATGTTCTTCATAGTCAGTATTGCAGTACTGATTTTTGGGTCTTCCTGCCATGCAGAAGCCTGCAACCAGCCCAATTTCCAGATTGTTTCATCCCTATCCGAAGGATGTCTGACAACTGACAGCTGGGTATCAGGGTTATAAGAAGATAACAGAATTGGAGTTGTCTAGACATGGTAAGACCTTGCTGTGTCTAATAATAGTGGCTGCTAAAAATCTAAACCAACAATACTGGAAGTAGTGAATATAGTAACCGAGATAAAACAACTAGAATTGAGATATTTTGAAATGGGTAGGAGCAAACTATACAGGAAAAAATGGAAATTGTGTGAACAATACATACAAGGGAGGAATGAGGGTTAAAGGACTTAAATGAGCTATGTAATGTTAGAGTGAAAAAGATTGGGTAGATTATAAGTGACGTATAATGTTTGCAACTGGGAGTGTGTCAGTATGGTTTGTGATGCAAAATGCTTGCAACTGGGATTGTGTTGATGTGGTTTGTTTTCATTTATATAAGTATATCATTGCCCATGTAGTAAGTGATGGTTTAATAAAGACTTTTCTTGCTTTTAAAAAAAAAAAGCAGATATTGAATAATGTATGTAATATTGCATAGGTTGTATGATATATAACAATATATGTGATGTATAATGTTTGTTAATATAGTTTGATTACTTTTATATGATTGTAAATTTGCCTATGTCACAAGTGATAGTTAGTAAAAGTGTTTGAAGAAGGGTGTCCATTGACGCCATTTTCAGTTCTTTCTAGCCTTTCGGTACAATGCATTTCTTGCATGTTCAATACACTTGCAGTCTGTAGGTTGGCTCATATTTCCAAGAGATCTTTCTCCTCATTCCAGTCAGATAAGTACCCCACTGGGGAAACTTCTCTGCTAATTTACTGTTCAAAAAAGTCATCAATTCCTTGAAATGTGGGAAGCAAAGTCCACATAAAGATTTTCGCTTGCTTTGTCTGTTCTTCTTGAGGCCTCAGCATAATGTCTCCAACCGTCCTGAATGTGCAAAATTCCAGGCGAAATCTCACAAACTTAGGGCCAAGGTAGTTGCCACCCATATGGAGCAATCATCTTTGGCTTCTTTGGTAGTGTTGCAATCCACTGCTACTGCATGGCCTCCACAGACTTTTTGGCATTGCTAACATCATTCAAAAAAAAAAAAAAAAACACAGAAAAGCCAAGATACTGACATTTCCAAAAAAGCTCCAAATACTGCTCAAGTCAACCAACAACCTAGGTGAGGCACCTATTTCAGCCACCTGGTCTGGTGATGCCTAGGCCAGAATGAGAATAGCACCAAGTTCAAGATCCAAAAATCCAATACACTTATACGCCAAAAGGTTTAATAGAAGCAAAGCTTTCGGGTTAACCACCCTTCATCAGTACATAAAATTGAATGAATCTAAAAACATTTAAATAGCAACACAATTTCATCACATGATTCAGCCAGCCTACCAAATTCTTCAAACAATTAATCTCTTAAAAAACAGTATGTAAATTTTAAAACACCTATAATATAAAATACTAGAACATACACATATATCCATATACATTCATGGAATATTTCATATAACTTTCATAATTAGTATAGAGAATAATTAATAAAACACAACAATACTACGAATAATGTAAAAAATATTAAAATGTTACATATCTCACTGTTACTCAATCAAATTTGTTGGTGTGTTTAGTATAGAATGTAATGAAATCTAAATATTTTCTCTTTGTCTTTTGACAAGAACTGGTTTCAGACTAGTCGCTACATTTAATCCAGGTAGTTCTGCATCTAATCTAATTATCCATTCAAGTTCTTTCAGTTCTAAAGCATTATTAATATCACCCCCTCTCAAACCAAGGTTAACCTCACAAATCACTCTAAACTTAAACGCATGCCCTTCATTTTCCTTAATATGTTTACTTAATGCATTTGTCATGATTTCCCTTCTAATTTCAGACTTATGTTCTATTGTGCGCTCTTTTAACTTTCTAATAGTCTTGCCTATATAAAAACTTTTACATTTATTGCAAGTCACAAGATGAACAATTTGACAGGTGTTACAGTTATCTAAACATTTAAATTCATATTTTTGTTTTGTTACTGGGTGTTCAAATATATTTGAAGAAACAAATATATCACTACAACATGTACAATTATGGCATTTTTGCATAAAAATTTTTCTTGAATAAGTACTCTTTTCCTCTCTTTCTTTAAAATCTTTATAACATAACTTCTGTTTAAGATTCTCCATACTCCTAAAGGAGAAGTTTGGTTTCATTCCTAATAATTCTTTAATCTCCGGTGAAGCTAGCATTATCAGCCAGTTTTTTCTATGATGTTACAGACATCTCTTGTATGGGCATTGAAAGTAGTTACATATCTTATTGTATTTCTATTATCTGACACATTATTTTGTTGTTGTCCATTAGATCCACTAAAAACAGGTTTATATTCATTATTTCTTTTCATTTTAATCTCATTGTATATACGTTCAATAGTTTCTAATGGATAATCTAACTGGATAAATTCTTGCATCATTTCACCTGCCTGTATTGCAAAATTTGCATCTTCAGTATTCAATTTGCTAGTTCTAATCAATTGAGCTTTTAGCACACCTTTAAATACATGTTGTGGGTGCATACTATTTTTCCTGATATATCTATTTGCACTCACTTCCTTTTTATAAATTGTTGTGTGTATACCATGTTCCTTCTTATATAGTTTAATATCTAAAAAAGTAATACCCTTCTCAGAATGTCATTTTAAATTTTAAAAAACTTGTAGTACTATTCAAATAATTAACATAATCAGTTAATTCAGTTACATTACCATCCCAAATAAGGAAACAGTCATCGACAAATCTCTTGTAGAATTTCACTTTTGTATTAAGTGCATTACAATTATTCAAAAGAAATTGTTTTTCCCATTGATATAATACTAAGTTCGCATATGTATTTGCTATTGGGGTGCCCATTGCTACCCCCGTCAACTGTAAGTAAATTTTTTTAAAAAATAAAAAAACATTTTTTGTTAGTACCATATCCAGAAGTATACAGACGTTCTCAACTTCACTTACTTGCATAGACGTTTCAGAATTAAGGAAAGCCCTTATAGCATCTATGCCATAATCATTTGGGATCACAGTAAATAGTGAAACAATATCCAGTGTCACAAATAAAAAAGAATTCTCAGTATTATGTTCATGCCAATTATACAGCTTAAATAAAAAATCTTCAGTATTTTTTAATATAGTTGGACACTTAACTAGATATTTATTCAGTTGTAACTGTAAATATTTCGAAATAGGCTCTGTTATCCAGCCACTGCCTGATACAATTAGCCTTAATGGGGGATTTTCCAAATCTTTATGTAT
>NC_056725.1:777057811-777134382 GCF_019279795.1 Protopterus annectens | reverse complement strand
GTTAGTTGTCTTCTTCTCGCCTTCTTTCTTGCGTCCCATCCTCCTTCCCCCTGGCCTGGACAGACCTGGAGGAGTTTGATTATGACCTCTCTTTCTATCACCTCTTTGCTATAACTATATGCTCTGCGGTGCATATTTTCAGGGATCAGGATTTAGGTCACCTTTCCTCTTTCCCTTTGTTATAGAGGTGGACTCTCTTTCCAGTTTTACTGGTTGTATTTAGCTGGGCCTAGCTCACAAATGAGATCTGAGGCAATTCACGCCTAGCATTGTGGGATATAGGGGCAGCCTCGAGCCGGTGGAACCAACTCTCGAGCTTTTAGAGTGGCCGAGTCAGAGCCGAGATCGGCTCCGAACCCATCCAGCAAGAAAGAAGGCGAGAAGAAGACAACTAACATGGAACGTTATGGTAAGAACATAACTTCTATTTTTCCACTTCCAGAAACAGCTCAGCTTTGGCTCACTAATATGTCTCCTAAACAGCCTCCTTAAATGAAACCGAGCACAGCTCAGTCTCCACATAGAAATTAAATGAAATGGAGCTTACCGACCCGTGGAAGTTGACTTAGTGTGAACTGATGCGATCGTTTTTTTTCACACGCACTTTTGTGTTTTTAAATTAAGTAGCGTGCGGCACACGCATGAGTCAGGCCTTGCAGCTGTAAAAGTGGGAGGGTGCTTTTCTCCTCCTCACGCTATGGTTCTGGCGCCTAAAACGGTATGCAATGGGCATTCTTAAAGAGGAATGCCCTTTCTTTAAAAAAAAAAAAAAAAAAAGAAAAAAACTTTTTTTTTTTAAATTAAAATAAAATGAATTTCTCGGCCAGCCGATTCCAGGGGGCTGCAAGTGAACCCCCTTGCACCTGCCTGCGGGCGCCCTTGACTGGAAGGATATATTTTCTTTAAGGCAATATGGACAGATAGTGTGACCTTACAAGAACAGCAATTTTGGTAAATGCACCAATACTGTCTGATGTCCTACTTTTCCCATGTTGCAGTATTCATCACATATGGGTTTACTCCTCTTGCTACTCAAATGTCCGGGCAGTATACAAAAGTTTTCAGTCACTGTATTGTGCATAGGACATCTAACATGGCTAGTGGAATGTGGGCCATAAAAGTGACGTCTGCACACACTGACCCTCAGAACATCTCAGATGCCAGTCAAACGTCAGGTGTTCCTGTCATTTAATTTAATTTAATGCCTGATCATGTCATGCAGAAAGGGCAAGTGTAAGTGCAGCCATCCGATACCCCACAAGGATGCCCACGATCGGTGTCTCTTTTTTTTTAGGTCAGTCGCATGACTACAGGGCCTGCATCAGGCATTTGTGCCCAAAACTTTGTTCAGCCATCTGCATGTGCTCAATCTATATCTAGAAAATTAACGACTAAAGCAAATAGCCCTACGTATGAAGGGTTCCACTGAAAAAGAAAGCAAAGACTATCAGGTCTACCACTGTCAGTGCGCCTCTTGTGTCTGACCCTCAGACTGTGGCCGATGTCAGCCTGATGGAGAGTCCAGGCTTCATCACCTCGGATGTAGCGGGTACCTGCATGGAACCCGCACAATCCCATGCAGAGGGCACATCCATAGAGGCTTTTCTGACATCTGTTTCAGATGCCAGGAGAGAACCAGTGATTCTGGTAGGTCCGTCGGATCCCTCCAGTTCTTTACAATTGCCTGATTCCAGGCCTTCATCCCTTCAGATGTTTGCCAGGCCTCTCAAGAGGAAGGAAAAAAGCACATTTCACCTTCTCCTGAAAGCATGCCTGACTGGGCAGTCCTTCAGCCAAAGTTTGTTTAATGCTTTCATGGCCTTACGACCTACCACTACAGGGACTTCTACTATGCCTCCTCCTATTCCGAGCCCAAGGAATCAAACATCAGACCCATCCATGAGGGAAGAGGAGGATATTTCTGATTCTTCATCTGAAAAGTCACTTTCCTATACCTCTCAGCTTTCTTCTCCCTTGAGGTATGGTTCCCCAGAGGAAGAATCCGTTGACCCTGACTCCCCAGCTGAAGATTTGACCATTGGGGAAACCATTACCAAGATGAAAGAACATTTTAAGTGGGAAATCCTTTGAAACGACTGAGGTTCAAAAACGGTATTACCTCATTCACATGGATTCCCCAACCCCTACTGCTGTTCCTCCAATTCTGCCTGCCTTCCTGGATGCCTTCTCTTCAGCATCCTTGAACCCTGATTCACAACCGCCTGCTCCACGCAGACCTGAAAGATTTTAAAAAGTCCCTGAAGCTGCTAAGTATCTCGTAAACTGTCCTCCAGCAGACCCTGCCACAATTTCCATCTCTACGAATAAGTTACCTAAACTATTACCCACCATCACCATTCTCCCTGCTGACAAAGACAGCAAAACCTTGGAGTGTCTAGTTAAGGAAATTTATACCTCTGCTACTCTGGCCTTCAGGGCTACTACCTGCCAGACACACATGACTAAATATGCTTATAACCTCCTGGAGGAAAGCATCCAAGAAATTGATTCACCAGATTTTGTTGCCAAAGCTTCACTGTCTTCCCCTCTGGCTCTCACCTCCCATGTTACCAGGCACACTATAAAGTGCAGTTATGATGCTGCTGAAGCTTCAGCAAAGTCAGCAGCATCAGCATCTGCTTTGAGAAGATATTCTTGGCTATGTACAAGCCCATTCCAGATGACTTTAAGGCAAAGCTGATTAATGCCCCTCTGGATAATACAGCTTTGTTTGGTGCAAAAGTGGCTTATTTATTGGATCTATATTATGACGTTGCATTCTCAGAAGAACGAACAACACATAATCGACCCCATGTAAGCGAAAGCTTACAACGTCGAAACCTCAGAACAGTGATTTTTTTTTTCCCTTGGAAAAAAATCGCTGTTCCGAAACAAAAAAAAACTGTAAAACATTACATAATGTGGGGAGGCTGTGCCCCCCACTCCCCCCCCACACTTAAATATACCAACTCTGAGGTTGCACTACAGTGCCGAAAAGGCAAAGTAGTGAAAGCGGCCAAACGATTTCTTTCCCAGGGAAATTCGCTGAAAAGCCACTTTGCTATTTTGCCTTTCCGCACTTTTCAGTTCGACAAAGATACATTCGACAACCTGCATCTGCAACAGCGTAATAGGGAGCCAATTTATTTAAGTCACTACAGCAAAAGGGTAAAGAGATGCAGGATTTAAAACACCTGCTAGTCTCTCCTATCCCAAAATTCCAAAGGCGCTACCCAGCTAAAACTCAGTTTATTAGAAAGCACTCTTGCCCTGCTGCTCCCACAAGGTGTAGAAAAACAACCAGGAAGCAACTCCATCATGCTAGAGTTTCCCACTCCTGTAGCCAGAGGCTGCCCTTTCAAGCCCAGGGCAGGTAGTATCGGACTACCTGCCAACTCTGAACCCCCCACCCCCTCCTCTCCCTCTGTTGGTTCATCTCTCTCACTGTCTTCCTGTGTGGACATCTGTCACTTCAGACAAATGGGTCCTTTCATTCATTCAAAATGGGTACTTTATGACCTGGCTTATGATCCCAAAATGAAGGGGTAGATCACAACTTCCAAAACAACAGCTACACGTATAGCAGCCAGTACTAGAAACCCTGTTGGATCAAGGCATCATCGAAACAGTGCCACTGGCTGCAAAAGAGAGAGGTTTCTACTCCAGGATTTTCCTAGTCCCAAGAAAAGACGTTCCTTGGAGACCAGTCGTGGATCTGTCACTTCTCAACCTCTTCCTTCACATTCCTACTTTCAGGATGTTGACCTTACCAACTCTTTTTCCACTCCTGCTTCCCCAAGGATTCATGGCCACCTTAGATATAAAGGATGCCTACCTTCACATCCCCATAAAGCCCAGTTTCAGAAAAATACCTGAGGTTGTTTGTGGGTCCTTCTCACTTTCAGTTCTCTGCCTTGCCCTGTGGGCTCTCCACTGCACCCGGGGTATTCACCAAATGCCTGGCTCCAGTCATTGCCTTTTGCAGGACAAAAGGAATCCAGGTATTCTCTTATCTGGACAACCTGCTTGTACAGGCAGACTGCAAGGAGACCCTGTAGCAATACATACTACTTGCCGTGTGTTTCCTACAGTCCCTGGGATTTCAGATTAACTTCCTAAAATCCCAACTGGAACCTTCTCAAGACATTGTCTTCTGGGGTGCAGGATTCACACAGACCTCACGAAAGCCTACCTTCTCCACCAGAAGGTGGAAAGCTTGATAGAACATCTACTTCTGGTCCTTCAGACAACAGAATTGACAGTCAGGCAGTACCTCAGGCTCCTGGGCTACATAGCAGCCACTGTCCTCATGTTACCATTAGCAAGACTCCATATGTGAAAGTTGCAGTGGTACCTAAGGTCAGTCTGGACCCAGAACTCCCACCCCTTGGAGTACAGGGTTCCCATCCAGCCCTTCCTCAAACTAGAAATCCAGTGTTGGTTGAAGCAAGTGAACCTCAATCCAGGTCTTCCCCTCCAAACACCCCAACCCAAACAGATCATGCACACAGATGCCTCAGACTTGGGCTGGGGGTAACTCTGGGCCATCTGAAAGTGCAGGGGCTGTGGCTGGAGCCACATAAAAAAGAACACATCAGTGTCTGAGAAATGAGGGCAATTCTCCTGGCCCTTCGGGCCTTCCAACCCTGTCTTTAACAGGGACCACTAAATATCTTTACAGACAATACCCCACAGTGCTGTGGTATTTCAACAAACAGGGGAGGGGGACAAAATCTTAACTTGCTTTGCAGACTAGCTCTCCTAGTGTGGGAACTGGCTACCTCCCAGGGAGTTACCCTGCAGGTGGTCTACATTCCTTCACTGCAAAACTCCCAGGCAGATTCTCTCAGCAGATCCATCATAAACGACCACGAATGGATGCTGCACAGGGATGTCTTCCTGGACCTGGTCCACCTGTGGGGTAAACCTCAAACAGACCTGTATACCTCCTCCATCAACAGGCAACTTCCCTCTTTCTGCACCAAGCTCCCACACAGGCAATGGCAACAGATGCCTTCTCAATCTCTTGAAAGGGGAAGTTTTTCTATGCATTTCGGTCCTGCTGAAGATCCAGCAGGACAGACCAAAATCTTGTTGGTGACTGCCTACTGGCCAAGACAGCATTGGTTCCCCTTACTACTACAATTATCCGAGGGCAATCACCACGTTACCCTTCAGAGTGGACCTTCTCACACAGCTCAAGGGATCCCAAATACACCCACAGTGGCAGTTGCTGCACCTCACCCTGTGGCTGATAGGATTCTGATCCCCTTAAGACACCTTTGCAATGAGGATGTGCTCACTGTCCTGCAGGAGGCTAGGAAACCAAATATGAGAAAATCTCACCTTTCAGAGTGGAAGAGATTTTCTATATGGTGTCTCAAAAGACACTAGGACCCACTTGCAAGTGAGACCCATCTAGCTCTGTCTTAGCTGTGTGAATTACTGCAGACAGGATTGGCCTTAAAGCCCACTTATCTGCCATTTCAGCATGCCTTCCTGTGGATCCCCCCTTAGCATTCAGACTACCAGCAAAGTTATTCCTTAAAGGGGTCCTCCACCTGAGACCCCCATGGGACCTCAACTATGTTTTGGAAAAGCTTACGCTTCCTCCATTTGAGCAAGGAGACAGTTTCCCTAAAACACTGTACATGGAAAACTTGTACTACTCCTGGCCTTAACCTCAGCCAGAAGAGAGTCAGAGCTACAAGCCCTCATGGCTATTCCACCTTTCCTGGTATTCTACACTGACTGGGTTACTCTTAGAACTAGCCCCTCGTTCATGCCCAAGGTGGTGAATGACCTTTCCCTGAATCAAGCCATTCAGCTTCCAACCTTCTTCCCTAACCCATGGGGGGGGGGGGCAGTGAGAGAGTACTCCATTCCCTGGATATGCACAGCCAACTCACATTTTATCTGCACAAAACCATCAGACAGGCTGGATTAGCTCTTTGTCTCCTTCCATCCCAGGGCCCAAGAGAAGGCAGTAACCAAACAAACTATTTCAACCTGGATTTCCAAAGCTGTCACATTCTGCTGTAAATTCCATGGGAAATCCCTGTAGGGTACTGTTAATGCACACTCCACCAGGGCTATGGCTACCTCAGGAGCCTTCCTCAGGGGTTTGGATACCTCTACCATTCTTGAAAGCAGCCACTTGGTCATCAGTGCAAACCTTCACCAAACACTACAGGTTAGACCATGTTTCCAGAGCCAGGACAGGTTTTGCCAGGGCTGTCCTTCATGGATTCGTTGAGACCGCCTATAGACCACCACCCTCTCCCTCACAGTGAGCTTTGGCACTCACCCATATGTGATGAGTACTGCAAAATGGGAATAGAAGGACATGGAAATGTTGTAAAATCTTACCACATCCATAGATGTCCTTCTCTTCCATGTTGCAGTATTCCTTCCCACCCTCCTGTTCTGCATTTCCTTTTCTGGATGGCACAGGACTAACATTTTTGGTTGGACTGGTTATGACTAGAGCTTACAGTTCTGAGGGTTGGTGCATGCAGACGTCACTTTTATGGCCCACGTTCCACTAGCCACGTCAGACATCCCACGGACCATACAGTGACTGAAAACTTTTGTATACTGACTGGACGTTCAGGTAGCAAGAGGAGTAAACCCATATGTTATGATTACTGCAACATGGAAGAGAATAACCTCTATGGTTATGGTAAGATTTTACACAATTTTTCTTTATAAGTAGTAATCAATATTGCATGTTCTGGAGTCGTCCTGGCTGTTGGTAGAAAAGTAATTAGAAAGTGGAAATCTGATTTAATTCTGTTATTCAATGATTTTATAGAATTAACCACTATTCTGTAATGAAACAGAAGCAAAAAAGTTTAAAGCTGAAAATGGTGTTATAAAAATCATTTCGTTGAGACAGATTGGAGATGTTAATAGTTAAATATAATGAAAAATGTTGGCATTTGTTTTGATTTGAAAAATGTCAGTTATATAAAAAAAATTGAACCTTCCTTTTTCCTTTATATGTATGTATTGTAAATATGTTAAAAATTAATAAAATGTATTTTATGAACTGTTGCAGAAGAAATTTCCTGAATCTTCACCAATTCTTCACCAATTCCTCCAGTTCTGTCAGCTTTGCCTGCATTTTTTCCTGATAGGCAACCAGCAACCAGCTGCCCCTAAAAAGTCTGCTAGAATGTATAAAGTTTGTTTGTCTTTATTTTTGTACACTATTCCCAAACCTGACCCAGCAGCTATAGCTTTAGTTAATCCTGCTGCTGCTAAACAGTTAGTTCCTATCCTACTCTTTCTGATAAAGATGGGGAGATTATTGATGGGTATAAGGAAAAATAGTGCATGCTTTTGCAACTTTGATTTTCAGAATTTTGAATTGTCAGGCTCATGTGTTCATATTTATTTTAACTAATTGTGAACGCATGAGGAATTTTTGGTATGCAGTTTCTTCTTTTGAGGAAATATCAGCTTTAAACTATTTAATTTCTTCTCTTGAACTAGTCACCGCTATCTTTTTACAGTGTGTGTATGACTCGGTTGATAATTCTTCCATGGCTATGGCCTATGATACTGTTTTGTGGAGATTTTCCTGGCTGCATTCCCCAAACCTCCCAACAGGATGTGAATAATGGTATTTTATTTTATTTTTTGGCTAGAGATTCACTTTTTGGTTCCTTTGCCTCAGAGGTGATAAAAAGTGTGATTTAAAGGGATGAGTTAAACCAGGGAATCGCTTAAGATTTTTCTGCCTTTCCTTTTCAAATTTTCTAAAGCATTCTATAACCCCTCATCTAATTTTGGCATAATGGTAACGGTGTCCCAAAAACAATTCAGAACTCCCCCAAAACAAGGGACAGTCTTAACTAATCAGTCTGACTACTTAGGTAGCTTTGTTTTCCCCTTCTGATACTGGCAGTCCCTTTTCCCTTCCAGAAGGAGGTCTAAATCTCCACTTTTCTCCAGATAGGTTGTGAAGATCATTCATCAAAGGTATAAATACCAATGAGAGGCTGTTAGGCTATTCCTCCTTGCCAGGAGGTTATTCCTCATCCACAAGACTTTTTTTTTTTTAATTTCTACCTGTCCTTCATTACATGCTGTTCTAAGGTGTGATTCATCTAGTTCCTCCTTCCCAAGTTGGGAAAAGATTTTGTTCAGTAATGTTTTAGTGACAAAGAAAGATGATGCTTGGAGAACCGTTCTGGATCATTCTTCTTTATACCATGTCTCTTTATAATTGGTTACCTCTTCAAAATTCAAGTTACCTGCTAAGTCTACATTTAAAAGATGCTTATCACATTCCTTTTCATCCAGACTTCAAGTGTTTCTTAAGGTTTGTATGTCTGGATCACATTATCAGTTATCTGCCTTAACCTTTGAATTATCCATTGCACCAAGAGTGTTCTCTTAAGTGGCTAGCTGCAGTTATAGCTAGTTACATGCTGCAGGGTATAGATTTTCTTTTTTCTTTAATTAGTTTACTTGCTTATCTTTTAAGAGGGTTTTTCTAAGTGTTGGGAATCTCTCACATGGGTGGAATATCTCTTATTCAAGCTAGGGTTCCAAAAGTACAGTCAAAAGTCCTTTTTGACTCTTTCATACAGTTTTCTGTTTCTGGGATGTCAGCTGGACACCTCAGTTCAAACAGCTTTCCTTCCACAAAAAAAAAAAAAAAAAGATCTATATCTAGATCTGTTTAATAGGTTTTCCACTCAGACTTCAGGACTTTAGGTCTCATGGCATCCATGATTCTCATGATAACCCTGGCAAGGCTCCACTTGAAAAAGATACAGTGGTATCTGAAGTTTCTTTGGTGCCAGCATCAACAGTCCCAATGCTGGGGTTTGTCAGTAGAAAAATTATTTGGGTGGTACATTATATATCCCTAAATTTGGGTCTCCCCTTATCCCTCCCCTAACTTTGCTTGGGGAGCAGCTTCAGGAGGGATAGTAGTACAAGGTGCATGTGACACCTAGGTCAGATGCAAGCAGACAAATATAAAACAGATGCTTGGACTCGAGGCACACAAGTCTCAGAATCCTTTTTTGTCCCCAGGACCTTTTCAAATTGTTTCAGACAGTACCACAGTCATGTGGTACATTTTCAAGTAAGGAAGAAACAGGTCATATCCCCTTTGTAGACTAGCCATGTTAGCTTGGATATAGTTTCCCAGCACAGTCTCACTCTACAGGCATACTTTATGCTGCCAGAGTAATATTGTGTGCCAGACAAACTGGACAGAACAGACTTTCACCTATGCAAACTAGATCAGGAGTCTACCAAGATATGATCCATCTGTGGGAAGTTTCGGTACTAAACCCATTTCCTTCCTCGCTAAACCCATTTCCTTCCTCGCTAAATAATCAGCTTGCAAGATTCTGCCCCAGGGCTCCATGTAAGAAGGCCCAGAAGACAAATGCCTTTTCTTTGTCTTTGACAGGAATGTTTCTGTATGCCTTTCCTCTATTATCCAGGGTACTTCTGAAGATTCAAAAGGAATTCTTCCAAGATCGTTATGCTGACTCACATTCTGTCCTAGGCAACAATGGTTTTACTGACTAGCATTTACCACAAGCCTCCTCATAGAATGGGATCTACTCACACAAGATCAGTGGAGTTTGATACGCCCTGACTGCATTCAACGTCAGCTGAACTCCAGGATGCTAGGGAATTAATTTCCTTTAGGAACCCATTTACTGAGCATGTACAACAGGTACTAAAAGAGGCAAGAAAGCCTGCTACTACAAAATCATAAATTAGCAAATCGGAAAGGGTTTCTAGTTGGTGCCAGCAACAACATAGCCAGCACCCATTCAGGGCTAGTTCTCTGGTTTTACAATATCCGTATGAGTTACAATTGTATGGTCTTTCTTACTCCTTTATCAAAGTTCATTTATCAGCCATTTCAGCATGTTTGCCCATGGATCCTTCTCTTTCAAGGCTTTCTCATGTCCAAATGTTTTTGAAAGGGATTTTACTTGAGACCTCTATGATGACCCACCACTGGACCAGTAATCAAGGAGCCTCAGTCCTCACCACTGGCAACTGTGTGGGACATACACAGAAAGGATAACAGGTACATACACATTATTTCCAGATGCAGCTCTCTGCATCAAATACAGTTTCTCTTAAGAGCACACAGAGAACACAGACGGGTCCTGGGCTGGTTTCTCCATCTTTCTCCAGATCCCCAGTAAGACTCCTCACTGACACAGTTCTAGAGTTGAGATCTCAGCTGAGTGACCAAGTCAAGACCTACCAACACCCTCTCTGTCCATGCCAAGCTGCTGACACACACAATCTTTGAGGTTTGATTTACACGCACACGCACACACACACACACACACACTTGGGAATCTCTAGCACAGGTGTACTAGCTATGCCCCCTTCTGCCCAGACTACAAGGTACTTACCACTGCCACCAGCCAAATCCTTATCAGCTCCTTTAAGGCTCTTAACAAAGGGTGTCCAATCTTACTAAGAAATATTAATACAAATGGTAGTTTGACCAAGAGCAAGGCTGAGTGGCCCACCCAGTGTCACCAAATAAATAAGTACTCTCAAAAATTAAATATCTCTACACAGATCAGCCACAATGAGAGGTTTAAATATGTTTAATAATAAATAATAGAAGAACAAGACTATACTAAATATATATTCAGTGACATCAGAGTTCAAAACCACAGGAAATATTTAAAACAACATTTCAGGACAGTCTCAAATAAAGAACAATATCTAAACTAAGCTTCATTATATTCCTGACTGCATCTAATAGAATTATACTATTCCTTAGCAACTTATTTCATTAAAGAAAGCAGAAGTGTGGTGAATAGTTCTTGTCAGGTCCAAGACCGAGTACAGAATGTCCTGTTTCTCTAAGCGACTTCTCAAATTAATATCTCAAATATTACTACTGGGTTAGCTTGCAGAATGACATAATTTCATGTCTTCTGACTAGTTCTCAGATAAAACCCCTACTGCTGGGAGCTGGCAGTATCTTAGCATCTGCCTGTGAAAATACATAGACCTCAGATCTTTGTCAGATGCTGGAAGTCATAAAACAATTGCATTCCTCCACGTTTCAAGACTAGTAATTATTTCACCTTAAAGACAATACAGAAAGCTTCTCAGTACAGACAAGTCTATCTCTAGCTGCATTGAAAAATTGAAGGATACTGTATTTTATTGCATAGCCTGTAAAGTAATTTCAGCCATTTTCTTAACAATTGCTGGACTGAAGTTAACCTCCTTTATTCCAGTTTCCACTATTAAAATATATACATTTTGACAGTTACAGTAGTGCATGTACATTTCTGTTTTCCTCCAGCAGGGCACACTGTGGATGCATCTCAAACACAAACACTTTACAAAACGTCCCTTCAACACACATCTGTACAAACTAGTTTGATATACGTATAACATACAGTTCTAATACAGTTCTAACACAAGCATCCTATATAAATCATTTCAGTATTCACAAATGGCATATAATTGTTTACAAAATTCCAGCTAGCTGTACTGGCAGTATTTCCTTTTGTGACACTTCTTCCCCTTTCAAAGACTCAAGCTAGTTTTTCATTTCAAGTGAACCTTGAAAAACATTGCTCGAGAGGAATGTACCTATCTGTGAATGCATTATCTTATTCCCTGTCTTGATATCCCAGCTGCCTTTCCATTGCTGACCCCATTACAGTGTTGCATAGTCATATCTTATGTCTGCAACCTTAGGCTCCACCATAATAATTTGGGATTTTGCTGGCTGGCTCCATGTAGCCATAGATCCACCTCAGACTCCTCCAGCCTCCTACTGCACCAGGGCCTCCCTATCATGGTAAGGTTTCATCATGTTAACATGATATAGTTTGTACTCCTGCCTAGCAGTTCAACCATATAGTTAACATCACTGAACTTCCTTACCACTTTGAAGGGTCCCTTCCAAGCTGCCTGCAGCTTGTTGTGTCTGAGAGTAATAAGAACTATAACCTGCTGCCCTTCAGCATACTCTCGAGCTCATGCATTCCTCTCATACCAGACCCTTTTCAACTGTTGGGCTTCTGCCAGGTTCTCCTGGGCCTAGCCCATGAGTTCCCGGAGCCTTGCCCTGAGGTTTAGGACAGATGCCACAACAGACTCCTTGTGTGGTTCACATTCACCCTCCCACTCATAGCAAATCAAATCTAGAGGTCCCAGTGGGGTTTACACACCCCTCCCACTCATCGGGAATCAAATCTAGAGGTCCCCCTACCCTATGCCCATAAAGCAACTCAAAGGGTGAAAAACCTGTGTATTCCGGGTGCACCTCTCTGTAAGCAAACAGATGGGGCAAATATTTGTCCCACTCCCTCTTAAACTTGTCTGCGAATGCCTGTAGCATGGTCTTTAATGTAGAGTTTAACCTCTCCACCAGTCCATTAGTCTGGAGATGGTAGGGGGTGGTCTTTAGGTGCTTCACCCCACAGTGCTTCCACAGACAAGCCAGCAGGTCTGACATGAAATTGGCGCCTCTGTCAGTCAGTATTTCTCTTGGGAAATGTACTCTGTTAAAAATCTCTAACAAAGCATTTGCCACCTTTTCTGCCTCAGTAGAGGACAGGCC
This sequence comes from Protopterus annectens, assembly GCF_019279795.1. Lineage (NCBI taxonomy): Eukaryota > Metazoa > Chordata > Ceratodontiformes > Protopteridae > Protopterus > Protopterus annectens. The sequence continues at coordinate 777,121,790 of NC_056725.1, read as the reverse complement.
CACTGCCACAGGATATCTGGTAGCATAATCTGCTACCACTAAGATAAACTTCTTCCCTGTGGAACTTGCGGTACTCGGAGGCCCCACAATATCCATAGCTACCCTCTGGAACAGCTCCTCCAATCATAGACAAAAAGCACCAAAGGAGCTTTCCCCTTGTCTCCAGCCTTGCCTACCTTTTGGCACTCCTCACAGGTCCTGCAGTACCCTGTTACATCCCTGGAAATCCCAGGCCAGTAAAGGTTTGGCATAATATGTCTCTTTGTATGCTTTATGCCCATATGACCTGCAAAGGGAATGTCATGGACTATGGCTAGAGTGCCAGATGATAGGCTGTGGGCAGTGCCAGCTGCTGTATTCTCTCACCCTCTAGCCCTCCCTCAAGGGTCCACTCTCTATCCAGTACCCTTTGTCTCAGTGTACAGATTCCCCCTTTCCTTGAGAATCAGGTGCCTCCCTAGCTACCTCCCTCAAGCCTTGTAATGTAGGGTCTGAGAGCTGAGCCTCTCTCCTCTCTCTTTGTAACCCTTCCCAGCTCCCCTTCCCCAGGAAGTCTTTTATCCTCTGACGGCAGTGCCTTACTGTCAGCCTGGGTATTACTACTCACCTCTGCCCTTGCAATCACTGTGTCCAAGGGGACATCAGTACCCACCAGCAGCTGTGGCTCACCTTCAGTCTTACTGCTACAGGGTAGCTCCCTCCCTGAAGTAGCCACCTCACCAGTCCCGACTTCAAGTGTGTGAGATCCCCTCCCAAGCTATCCATCCCACATGTTTGTCTCCAAGCCTAACTGCATGTAACTACATGCACACAATGTACTTCATTATCAAACTCATTCCCTATCAGGACATCTGCAGGGATATCCTCAAGTACACCTACTTGCTTGCTTCCTTTTCCACCCTTCCAGTCAATGTGAACCCTAGCAAAAGGTATTTGGAATGGGGTCCCTCCTAAAGCTCTGATTGGAGCAGGCTACCCAAGCAAGTAGTGCTTCTCTTTAACCATTGCAGACTTCACAATGGTTAGGTCAGAGGCTGTCTCTCTTAGCAGTGGCCTGTTTCCCATCTGCTAAGATCAGATATAGCCTCTTGTGGTAGTTTGGTACCCTTGTTTTCTCCAGACAACTTATGGCTAGCATTCTATCATTCAAACTTACTGTCTCCCCCACCTTTTATTCCCCACCTTGCCTCCATGGACATCCGTATGCTACATGGTCCTACTGGTTACATTTAAAACATTTAACTCTTGATCCTGGCCATGTACCTGAACCAAGTTGCTTCCTCTGGTACTGACAGACTTGGGGTGGGGGGGATTTAGGCTGCCCACCATGGGATCCCTTAGACCCATGTGCAGCACTGGGTATCCCTTTCCTGTGCAGTAATGCCCTGCTTACTAGATATAGGTCTCCCTTTTGTGGTATTGCATTCCCTATCTGCCAACCAGATTCTCATGTCCTCAGGCAAAGTGCTAAAGGCTTGTTCCCTCACCAAACGTTCTTGCCAGCCCTTCAGAAGTGGTGACCCTGACACCCACTCACCCACCTATGAAAATAAGTGCTTAACTCAGCAATATATTCACGCACACTTTCATCTGCCTTTTGGCTATGTTCATGAAACTTTTTTCTGTAAGGTTCAGCTGTTAACTTAAAACACTCTAATAAACAGTGTTATAATTTAAGCAATCAGTATTAGACAATTTAGAAACAGCAGTTATAGGTGTAGCATGGAGTAAGGGGGGTTATGAACCATATCCAGAGCCCTTGGTCGACATTGTACTGTTTACAAACCCTTTCAAACATATGAATAAAACTGTCAAAATTATCACCCTCTTTAAATTCTAGAAGAAATTTACTGACCTTTATTGCTTCCGGGGTTCAGTTATTCCCTTCCCCATTACCTTAATGACCCTGGCAGAGCGTCAGCATCTTCTTTTCATGTTGCCTGTGCCTCTGATTTTCTTCAGCGTCAAGATGTCAGTCTCTCTGCTGATTCTAATTCCATTTGTTTCTGTTTTTCTTCAGTCTCTAAATGCCACAGTCTCTCTCCTGACTGTATTTCCAAACATTTGGCCTCCAGTTCAAGTCTCTCTAACTGTAGACAGATTTTTTAGTCCTCTGAGGCAAAGTTGAAGTGTTCATTTTCTAAGAATTGTACATCCCCAAGGCCAGTCTGGTTGTCCTCCTGGTTACTGGTCTGTGATGCAGCTGTGGTTAAGGCGGCAATCATTTCTCCTTTAGTCAGGTTGGCATGCTACCATCTTTTGGCTTGGCACATCTCAGCCAAATGATTCCTTGTCAGTGTACCATAATCCTCTGCTGACATCCTTGCCTGCTCTCCCTGACTGACTAAGCTAATAAAAAAAAATAAAACTATTGTGATATGAAACTCTGAATGTTCACTGTGCATCTTCTTGACAGTACAAACACCTTCTTTAGTGACCACTGTTCACAGGCTACAGGAGTTAAATTTCCACACCACTGAATCCCAATATGTCATGTGGTGATCCCCACCACTGCCCACCAGTAAATAATAATGTGACAACCCATCACTGGACCAGTAATCAAGGAGCCTCAATCCTCACCACTGGCAACAGTGGGGGAATGTTCACTGGGAGGATGACAAGTACACACATACTATTTCCTGATTCAGCTCTCTACACCAAATGCAGTTTCCCTTAAGAGCACACTGAGACCACAGTCAGTCCGAGGCTGGTTTCTCACTCTTTCTCCAGATTCCCAATAAGACTCCACAGTGGCACAGCTATAGAGTTGAGATCTCAGCTAAGTGACCAAGCCAAGTCCTTCAGCACCCTCTCTGTCCAACCAGTGCTTTCTGTCCCTGCTGAAGTAGCTGACAGACAATCTTTGAGGTTTGATTTACACGCGGCCATACGCACGCACACACACAAACACACACACACGGGAAAGGCTAGCACAGGTTTACTAGCTATCCCCCTTTCTGCCCAGACTATAAGGTAGTTACCACTGCAACCACTCAACTCCTTATCAGCTACTTTAAAGCCCTTAACAAAGGTTGTCCAATCTTACTGTGAAATATAAATGCAAATGGTAGTTTGACCAAAAGCAAGGCTATTAGGAGTGGCCCACAGTGTCACCAAATAAATATGCAAGTACTCTCAAAACTTAAATCTCTCTACACAGATCAGCCACAATGAAATATTTTAATGTATTCAATAATAAATAATAAAAGAACAAGACAATTTATTTATTTATTTTATTTATTTTACATTTGTTGACCGGGATAGTCCATCTGGGTGTGAGCCCATTTTCAGAGAAGTCCTGAGGAGAAAAGCTCCAATAAAACAAGAACAATACTAAATATATATTCATACTGACATCAGAGTTCAAAACCACAGGAAATATTTAAAACAGCATTTCAGGACAGTCTCAAATAAAGAAAGAAAAATATCTAAACTAAGCATCACTATATTCTTGACTGTCTTTAAGAGAATTATACTAATCCCTAGCAACTTACTTCATTAGAGCAAGGCAGATGTGTGGTGAATGGTTCTTGTCAGGTCCCAGACCAAATATAGAAAGCTGTTTCTAAGAGACTTCTCAAATTAATATCTCAAATACTACTGCTGGGATAGCTTGCAGAATGACATCATTTATTGTGCTCGGTCTCTAGTTTCCAGATGAAACCCCCACTGCAGGGAGCTGGCAGAATTTAGCATCTACCTGTGAAAATACATAGACCTTGGACCTTTGGCAGATGCTGGAAGTCATAAAACAATTACATTCCTTTACATTTCAAGACTAGTAATTATTTCACCCTAAAGGTAATACAAACATTTTCTCATTACAGACCCTCTGTCTCTAGCTGCATCGAAAACTGAAAGAGACCATATTTTAGTGTGTAGCCTATAAAGTAATTTAATTTCAGCTATTTTCCTAAAAAGTTGCTGGACTGAAGTTAACCTCCCATATTCCTATTTCCACTCTTAAAATGTATACATTTAGACAGTTACAACAGTGCATGTACATTTCTGTTTTTCCCCAGCAGGGCACGATGTGGATGCATCTCAAACACTTTACAAAATATCCCTTCAACACCTCTGTACAAACCAGTTTCATATACACATGAGATACAGTTCTAATACACTTGTAACACAAGCATCTTGTGTAAATCATTTTGATATTCACAAATGACATATAATTATTTACAAAATTCCAGCTAGCTGTGCTGGCAGGATCTCCTTTCCTGACAACATCCATGAAAATCAGGGGCCCCATTTGAGAAGCTAACACTTGCTCCATTTCAACCAGCTAATTTGGCTGACTTGAGGTTCTTAATATGGAAGACAGTTTTACTGATTGCTTTGACCTGTGCAAGAAGATTATTTGAGTTGTAAAGGCTTATGTGCGAGTCAAACCCTATCTCATTTTCAACAAAGAGGGGGTTTCTAGAACTAATGTCTTTTATGCCTAAAGTGGCATTAAGAGTTTCCTTTCAGCCAAATTATCCATTCCCCCATTTTCTGTCCTGAGTTTAAAAATGAGGGAGAAAGCATGCTTAATACCTTGGCTGTCCACTGACAACTCAAGGACTATGTTGACCAAACTAAATCTTTCGGATCTTCAGATCTGTTTTTTTTGTGAGGGTAAGAAGGGACAACCTTTGTTAATTCATTTCCAAGTGGTTGTCTAATACTGTTACCTTTTGTTGTACTCACCACAACATTTTTACAGGCAGTGTCAAGGCCCCTCTCCCAGGCCTTCCCTTCATCTATGGCTTTTTGGAAAAGGTTGCATTCTAGAAGTATTCTAGAAGCTGTAACTTGATCTTCTGTAGATACTTTTACAAAGCAGGGTCATCTTGACTCCTTCTCTACATCTAGGTCAGGATTTGCAGGTACCTTTCTCCAGGAGCTCTTGGACTCCTCTCCTCCCCTTCCACCTCCCAAATGTAGTAAGCGAAGGTAATCTACCCATACAGCTAAGACTGCTGTAGAAGTGATCAATATAATGAACATAGAGCTGTGTAAGTAACTTACCATGACAGTAGATGTTTGAATGATCACTGATGCAGTATCCATTCCCTCCCTCCTTCCACTCCTTTTATATTGTGGTGTGTTGTTTATGCCAGAGGTTGGTTATTTATTTTTTTGTTCTTTCTAGTTGTCCTTTCAGGGCTCAGCCTCTCTCTCTCTCTCTCTCTCTCTGTTGGCAGGAAAGCTCTGAAGGGCTTGGCACCCAAACCTGTTGTTTAGTCAGCTCAGCTCGAGCTGCTTGACAGTTTGGGCACATGAAAAGCGCCCTGAAGCTTTGGAAGCTAGATGGCTGTTACATCTTTGGCAGGATATAACCCATATAGATAAAGCTGATTCAGAAGTAAACATTCAAACTTGCACCGTTACTTTAAGTTTACTTGCACAGCTGTACTTTTCTGCCCCACAGAGAATTCTGTTTAAAGCAGTGACACGAGCAGCAGGACTGGTTTTATAATTCTTCCCTGGATCATAATGACTGTCATTCCATGCTGCATTTCCTAACATCCCACAATCAAGTACAGCTTGCTCACTCTATCAAAACTATTGACAATGAACAGGAGCAAAATTCTTACCACAGTCCAAGGTTTTTACATTTGCCTGTCTAGTAGCACTTAATTGCCCACATAAAGAAGTTTCTGAAGTTTGTATTGGGAGGATCTATATGGGAAAAATATAATGAAAGAGCTAGATGTGTGAAGACGTATATGAGAATATTTGGTATGGTAGAAGTGAAATCAGTAGCAGTAACTTGTACGGGATTTACATATTATTCTGAAAGATACAATACCTGGGCTAAACTGAATGGAAAACATATTTCACAGAAGCATCTGCATTTATTTGAAAGCTTTTTGAGATCCATCCATTAACTATATTAGATCACGCAGCAATAAAAAAACAAGAAACTCTTGCTTTCCTACTTACCTGTTAAAAGAGTAATTTAATGAATGAGGACTGAACGAATGAGGAGTGGAAAGGATTCAAGATTTACTAGGGAAGAAAGAAGTTACTTCAGAAGGGATAAAATGAAATGGACTTTAATGTATTATAAAATAAAGAGCTGAGAATAACCTAGTAGTTATTTAGAGGAGTTGAAGTATTGCAGAAGAAGGGGGTGTCAGAACTAGAAGAGGGGCAATATTTGGATAACATACACAAGTTTAGAAAAGTTAAGCAAGTACTTTTTCATAGCAACATTAAAACACTAAGTTTTAGTACAATGATTTAGACAACAAAGTTGAAAGGGTTGTTGCCAAATGTAAGGAGTCTGACAAGAAAATTGACTAAAGATCACGTAGTGGCATTGCAGCACTTTCAGAAATTCTTTGACAATTGTGTATAAAGCAGCAGAATAGGGAAAGCAAGAAAGTGCACGACAGAAATATTTATGTAAGAATTAACTATGCCATGGTTAGAGGAAAATGAAGCTCAAGAATTAATAGGTAGATAGGGAGGGATAAGATAAAAATGGGTGAGGTATGAGCAATCAACAGGGAAGTCACATAGAACAGATTGAATTCTTGTGGAGGTTTGGAAGCTGTGAGGAAAGAAAGTGATAAAAATCCATAAGTTTTGTTAAATAATATTGTTAAAAAAAAAAAAATAAAAAAATAAAAAAGGTACAATACCAGCATCTTGGAAGAAAGCTGTGGCAGCTGTATTAGCCAGACTCATCAGACCCAGATTCATACAGACCAATTTCAGTTTTAAACAGTGATCATAAAGTGTTTGCACATACTATCTAAGTCTGGAAATTGTGTTGCCAAAAGAGATAGATGTGGATCACTTTTGTTTTCTGAAGGGAGCAAACATTTGACAATATCAGTAGAACCATGATGATCCAGAGAGAAGCAGTATGTCAGTAAAAGCCACTGTTGTTGGTTGAGTGTTGATGCAGTGAAAGCATTATGTAGAATCAGTCATCTGGGATTGTATGAGCCAATGATATTCTTCACATATTACCTCTTAGAATAATAGGGTTAGGAAGGAGAATATGAAGGGATAGAGGCAAGAATTAAAGTGGCTGGTTTTCTCTCTGACAACCTGTATTTAAAAAGAGGAACCAGGCAAAGAAGTCCTATTTCCCATTTATTTGCTTCATATTTAGCACTATGAGCAAGGAGAATAAAGGACTCACACATTCAAGGGTAAAACTGGTGCTGTTGCAGTAATCAATAAAAATTTGATGTACTTGCAGCTGATGATATTTTTTACTTGATAATCACAGAAAATAACATTTCAGTCTTGTTGAACATTTTGAGGCAGTTTCAAGTCTTTTGGGGATATAAAATAATTGAAGATAAAAGAAAGTCTGTTTTGGTAAACTGTGCACCCCCATATGAATTGGTTCACCAATACCCATTTTTATTGGAACATGGTAAGATGAAGTACTTAGCTGTATGGATTAAAAAGAATTATGTTATGTCAGCTAAGGGTATAAGGGAAGAGAATAAAAAGAATACAAATATACAAGCAGTGCAGATGCTTTTAGCCCATTTAAGTTTATATACTGTCAGGTGTATATTCATCAACCAGAACAGAAGTTGTGGATGATTGATAAACAGCTGAAGGAATTTTTTAAAGGAGGAAGAGGGCAAGAATTAAGTGGGATATGTTGATTCTCCTCGTACAATAGCATAGTTTAGGATTGCCTGATTTGAATGAATACTTTAGAGTTATACGGTTAAGGCTCATTTACACATAACTAAATCAAAACGGAAAGGAATGATGACTAAATGAGAGCAGTTCAAGAAGTAAGGAGAAAGCAGGATTTTGGATGCAGACCCTTAAGGTGAATAGCAACACCCATAATAAGGTGGCAGAGAGTATTCTAAAAAATTAAGTCAACACGGGAATTTTTACCAGTGGGGATGACTGCAACTAGCAATATACAAAATAGGCCAGAGGAGGCTGGAATTTATTGGAGAAACTGGCAAGGAAACCAAGGTATTGAGATCAAATAATTAGAGAAGGAAAAGTAATAGAGTGGAATGAGGCAAAGCATACACATGGACTGCAAGTTAAAGACCTTCGTCCCCATCAGGAACTGATAACAATGTGTAGGCAAAGAGAAAGAAATAGGGAGTGGTAAGTGAAAAAAATTTGTTCTGGTTGAGTTTTTAATTGAGGCTAGAACAGAACTTGCTGTTTAAAAGGGATATTAGTATAGCATGTAAAATATTGCATGGTAAATGGTAACTCTAGGAACGCATCCCCATCACTGCATCTCCCTCCACTCACTGCAATGGCTCGAGCTTCCCAACTATCTGAACCTCCTCAAACTCACCACTGCCCATAAGCTCAGATTTAAACCATCCTCCTGTCCCCCTCTCTCCACCTCCTTTACCACCTACATTCCTAATTACTCACTTGGGTCAGAAAATCAGAACCTGCTCAAAATTTGCAAACCTTTACAGCCATCTGGACACTCTCTGCTGTCCTGCTCCTTAGCTAAACTATGGAACTCTCTTCCTCCCTCCCTTAGAAATACTCATAACCACTCTAACTTTAAATCCTTCCTCCATTCCCACCTATCTTCAAAGTGGGAACGCCCTTGCTCCTTCCCCACATAGGACCCTCCTATTTCAAAACCCACCTTCTAACTCTGTGCATCATCTCTGCAGTTGCATCATTTGCCCTCCTACTCCTCCTTAACCTCCACATTTTAATAGTTTATTTCCAACATTTTCTCATCCTCAATTGTAATTCACTGTTAATGACCCTTAGACTGCTCTGTTGCTAGGTTTTTACTACTATTATTGTGGAATGTAAAATTTCAATTGTAATTCACTGTTAATGACTCTGAGACTGTACAGTTGCTAGATTTTATTGTAGAATATAGATTTTTTAACTGTAGAATGTTGCATAAAGCTGTATGACTTCTTTGCTTTGTATGTGTATATGCTAATATGTTTGTCATTGTTACTGAAGCTTTTATCCCCAGGCCTTCACTGAAAATTAACTATTTTTAGGCCCAGTGGACTTTCCCAGTCATCAAACTGAAATAAATAATAAGTAAATAAATAAGAATAAGTCAGAAAAGGTTAGAAAATATTGGGAATAGGAAAGGTATTTTACAAAAGAAAAGTGAAAAGGATATCTGTATAGCTCAAAACCAAAACCAAACCAAAGGATGGAAGCAAGTCAAACGACAACCAAAACCAAAATTAAGACTTGCAAGGAGTGTCCAAATAGAGGTTGGAAACCAGGATTCCTTCTTAAAAGGATCTTTTATTGAAAATCACAAAATAACGCCAAACCAATCTGTACATTTTCGACAAAGGCAAGTCTTCATCAGAAAGTGATCTTAAACAACAAACAGAACATTTAAATAGCCATTCAATTTCATGATGCAATTAATTAATCCAATTACAGTCTAACCAATAAAAATCTCTGGTACTAAAATGTCTATTCAAACTTCTTTAACAGTGCTATTTACGTAAAAGTTTATAAGTACACTGAATGAAATTTTTCAAATACACAACATAATTATTCAAAATACATATAAATTAGTTAAAAATTGTATCTTCCCATTATATATGTAAAGTTACTATAGCAGTTGTTTAAAAATTATTTAAAATTATTTAAAAAATCTAGCCCTAATTCCATATTTCCGTAGCCACCTTGTGGCTAAAACCTAAAATCACAGTTTAGCAGCCCTTAATTTAAGAACTGAGGAAATAGAAATCATGTCATTCAAACAAGGTAACTTAGTGGAATCCTAAATAATCTGCCAGTACAACTCTCTATATTCGAGTTTGGCTTCCCGCATGCCACCTCTTATTTCCTTTGGAATAATTTCTAAGATAAAGAAAAGAAATGTAGCCTGGGAGCAAATCAAAGTATGTCTAAAAAGGGCATTTTTGCTATTTTGTTTCTTTATTTCATACAAATGCTCATATATACGTTTTTTTAACTTTCTCTCGGTTTTTCCAACGTAGTAAGAACTACACAGTTTACATATAGCAATGTAAACCACACCATAAATATTACAGTTGGAGAAACTGTCACTAATAATCTCCTTGTCTCTTGCTGTAATGTAAATGCTGGTTTTATTAGCTATATAGGGGTACTGTGAGCAGGATCCACATTTAAAAGTACCCGTTCTTTTTAAAGATGCAGTAGCCTTATTCTCTATACCAAACACAAATAAATGTTTAAAATTTAAGTCTTTACGTAAATAGCACTGTTAAAGAAGTTTGAATAGACATTTTAGTACCAGAGATTTTTATTGGTTAGACTGTAATTGGATTAATTAATTGCATCATGAAATTGAATGGCTATTTAAATGTTCTGTTTGTTGTTTAAGATCACTTTCTGATGAAGACTTGCCTTTGTCGAAAACGTACAGATTGGTTTGGCGTTATTTTGTGATTTTCAATAAAAGATCCTTTTAAGAAGGAATCCTGGTTTCCGACCTCTATTTGGACACTCCTTGCAAGTCTTAATATCTGTATAGCTCCCAAATATGCAACACAGTCCAGAAGATTTAGTATTTTTGCATGGAATTCTTTACATAGATAGTTTTGATTTTAGGACAAGTAGTTGAATGTCAATTTTATCCAAAGACAACCTGCCTGGTCAAAATAGTTGAAAGCCAGTTTTGCTGAAGCACACTTTAATCTAATTAAAAATAACTGAAACATGATATAGTCAAAAATACCAAAGGGAAAACCTTTCAAAAAGTTTTTGTTTGTGTGGGGGCAACCATCCCTGCATCTCTTATACCTCCTTGCATACATAAACTAACTGCACAATCCCACAACTATGTCGAAAGGTGAAAGTACCATACACAAGGAATCGCTGCCAGTACTCGTATATAAGCTACATCAACAGTGATTATGTGTAGGTAATCACGAGCAGCTGCTAACCTTCCTGATAATGTCTCTCTACTCCTGCTTCTGTATTACATGACTATATGTAGCCATGCTTAGCAGCATAGCAAAAGTGGGGAGAATGGGCAGCTATGCGTTGTACTATGGAGTGTGGTCATGAAGTCAAGTGGAGTTCCTGCATTCAAGTTCCTTCTGTAGCAGTATTTCTGAATGCCAGTACTGAAAGGGAGTTCAGAACATCAAGGCTTTGTGTGGAGTAAGCTGTAGCACACCAGTTGTTAAATGCTGCAATCGGCTTGCTACAATTTAAAAAAAAAAAAAAAAAAAAAAAAGTTATGTAGTTATATTTCCTTTGCTTTTCCACTGAAGAACTAGGAGAAAGAGGGGTGTACACCTGGCTTGGGAAGACAGAGTAATAATCTAACAAAGTAGACTTCTTTTTTTAATTTCTCTTCCAATGAAGAGCTGGAGGAAGAAGGGGGCACGTGTGTGACTTGGCTATCCAGTCCGTTGGAACAGAGCAGACCTTTCTTGATGCAGAGTACCAGTTCTGGGAAGTTCCTAGGTGCTATAAAAGTCCGCTTATACCTCTGGCTCTGCCATATTCAGTAAATTAGAATTTCAACCAAATTGTCATTCAGCTACATTAACCTTCTATTTTTAGTAGATCGTCTTTAGACAAAATTGTTATTCAACCAAATGACAGGCATCTAATACACTACGTTCCCTCCAGACATTTTTTTACTAAGGTACATAGCAAATGTTGGAGATGTGATGGGAAAGAGGTTACTGGGTGCATGTTTTTGGGGAATGTAAGTACATAGCGAAACGGCCCTTGCAAGTATGGCAACTGCACAACCTTAAAAAGGATAAGTCCAAATCAAAAAACAAAAGGCCAGCAAACTGTGGTATGTAAATGCTTTATTAGGAGTAGAGCAGTAACATCAGTGTCACGTTTCAAAAATTCCCTACAGAGTACTTTGCCAGAAATTTTGAGAGCGCAAATTATTGTAACTAACAACATAATTAATTTGAGCTGAAATATAGTAGGATCTGAATTAATTAGACGTGGTAAGGCTTTATTAAGTTTAATGCTGTTGGTTGCCAAAACAGCAATTGGCTAGAAAATGGAAATTAAAATCTAAACCAACCTTAACTGAAATATTGAATGTTGTGAAGGAGATAAAAGAATTGAAAGTGGTATCTTTAAAAAAGGGAAGGAGACATTGTATTGAAATAAATGGAATTTGTGGGAACAGTAAGTGCAGAATGTTCTCGAGGAGGATTGAAATTAAGTGAAGGCAGAAAATAAGCAATTTATGTAATGATGGATCGTGCTATCCCAAACAGAACCAAGATGCTATCCTCCAAAAAAAGGAAGCCAATCTGGTGGTCCTCTGCCATAAATAAACGGTACAACAGAAGGAAGAAACTGTTGCAAAAGAGAGTAAAATCCCATGAGTGGAGGAGCTCCCTGGTCAGCCTCAGTAAGAAGCTGAGATCCCTTATAAGATCCTCCAAAGCTAGCTACGAAAACAAAATCGCCACCCAATTCTAAGGACAACCACAAAGCATTCTATAGCTATGTCAAGAATCTCTATGGAAACACCCAGATCTGCTCTGAGTTACAGCACAAAGGCACGAAAATTACAGAACCAACTGATATTGCCAACATCCTGGCAGATAGGTTCAGTGCTAACTTTACCCCCCCCCCACTCCACCCCCTAAAGGGCCCATATCTATACAGGAAGAATGCAGAGTCCCTGTAATCACAACTACGCAGGTAAAAGCTGCACTCTCTAAAGCCAATAACACAGCATCCATGGGACCGGACAAGATCCCAGGGTGCATTTTACATAAACTTCAGAACGAACTGGCTCCCCACTTAAGCACCATGTTCAATAATAGCCTCGCATCAGGCTTTGTGCCCACTGAATGGTGCACAGCAACAATTATCCCACTCCACAAAGGGGGGAGCCACCACTGATCCCAGGAACTATCGATTTATTAGCCTGACAAGCCTCATCTGCAAGGCCATGGAACACATCATCATGGAACTCATAAACAGACATTGGTAACCTCCAAACTCTGTATCCCACCCAGTTCGGGTTTGTGAAAGGCAGATCATGCCTCCTGAACCTGATAGACTTCTTTGAGGCAGTCACCAAAGCCGTAGATGAGGGTAAGGTGGTTCACACAGCCTATCTTGACCTCGCCAAGGCTTTCAACACCATCCCCCCATTCTGGAATTATAGCTAAACTCACTAAACTAGGTATAAATCCCTACGTCACAAGATGGGTTGCCAACTGGCTCACTGACAGAACCCATACTGTAAAAGTTGCAGACTCCAAATCTGACCTCAAAGCAGTGACAAGTGGAGTACCACAGGGTTCCGTCCTGGGACCTCTCCTGTTTGGTATCTACTCTGAAATACAGGCTAACACAGAAGGCCTCTGGCTAAGTTCACAGATGACTGCAAACTAGGAGCCAAATGATATGGACCTCCTACAGAAGGGCCTCACTGAGACAGATGCCTGGTGTCAGAGCCATGGCCTCAAGCTCAGTGCGAAAACATGCAGTGTCATCCCCTTTGGTAAAAACTCTGTACCCATGAACTACCACATAGGCAGCAATCTACTTAACACTGAATGTGTGATAAGAGACTTTGGGACCCAGGTGGACAGTAGTCTCTACTTTGATAGTCACATCACCACAATAGTCAGGAAGTCCTTCTACATGGCACACCTCATCATAAAAGGGTTCTCATCCAGTAAAAAAGAGGTTATTGTTCCCCTCTACTCTACACTCATTAGACCCATTATAGAGTACAATGCCCCTTTTGGAATGTACCTCACAAGACATCTGCAGCAGCTGGAAAGACCACAGAAGTATCTCACAAAGAGGATTACTGGCCTCAAACAAATGCCCTACACTGACCACCTCAAAAAACTCCAGTTTTACTCCGTAGCATATTGCCTACTCCAAGGTGATCTCTGCCTAACATATAAAGCTATGTCAAACCCAGAGCTGCTGGACACGCTACACCTAAAGAAATCCCAATCCGTCCGAGCTACACGCTCTAGGGACCTAAACCTTGTCACCACAATAAACAGGACATGCTGGAGGGATAGATTCCTGTCCCAGAGACTTCCTATACTCTGGAACAGGCTACCAATCTATGTCAAGCAAAGTTCTTCATTAGCACTCTTCAAGAAAAATCTTGAGTGGATGGGAAATAGGGAACACACCCCGGGGATCACTTCTGTGTGTCTGCTCGACAGTGGCACAGGAAAATAACTTTCTTGGGTGGCGTAAGCCAGGGAACCTTGTTGGCTAGGCTTACGTAGGCCCTTGGGCTGATAGCCTAGTTACCTACCTATGACTGTAAATTGTTTAGAAAGAAATAAAAAATATATACGTATAAAGTATGTGTGTACTGCATGCAAATAATGATGGCAGTGTTCAAAGCCAAAGAAAATACCCTGTTTGGGAGCTTAAATAATGGAAATATTATGTTTTTTTCTTATCTATTACCATATGGGTACCCCTGTCACTTTTTAAAAAAATATCAGGTTTTGTACATATGTAGAAAATTACCTGCAAAGACTGTTGGACATCTGATGCTATACAGTGACCAGTTCCAATTTGTGTCTGTTCCAATTGGCACCCCTGATGGTAAGTCATTACTGTGAGTTCCTAATGTTGCAAATTTGTCTTCAAAAGAGCTTATTTGCCTGCTCAGTTTAAGTATGGTGGGTTTTGACATATTTTCGTCTATCTTATGCTTTTTCAAAAAGGCTACATGATGTATGTGCTTGGTGGCATACTTGCATTTTTTATTTGAACATGGCCATTTGTTGGAATGCAGCAGAAGTGACATTTCAAAGTATTAATAGTAATAGGTCAGATAGGAGGCAACACTGCTGCCGCTTCAGTGGAACGGCGATTAACCCATATATGCATTGAATCTTGATTTTTCTGTTAGTGTATTACGACTGTTATGGTTACCTTGAATATGTATTTGAAAGTTTGTTTCTATAAGAATAATCCTAGAAGGAAATTCTAAACATGTTGTATGACATGGCATTGTAAATTTATATGTATTGTATATTTCATGGGAAGCTAATATTTATTTCATTTTTTTTATCCGTTTTAATAACTCCCTGTAGGAATATGCAGATTCTCTTCAGATGCCCTTCCTGGAAGCCAGTGCAAAAAATGCAACCAATGTAGAACAGGCCTTTGTTACCATGGCAGCAGAAATCAAAAACAGAGTGGGAAGTGGTGCTGCCCAGATGGACTCTCAGAAATCAAATGTTCGTATTCAGAGCACTCCTTTAAAGCAAGGGGGCACAGGAGGTGCAGGAAATGGCTGCTGTTGAATGTATTTTATGAAGAAGGGCATGTAGAACGTCTCCATTCTGTGATTTCTCTTCTCACAAAACAGTAAAATGAATTCTCAAGTGCAAGAAACTAAACTTATTTATCACCCAGTGTGTTTATTTAAGTAGCTCTAATAGTACTTATGCAATGATGTTGTACTAAAGTTTTCCAAAAAGAGTGGTCAGTGCAATACATTCTGGGTTTGCCGCTCCAACAGTATTGTTTTTTTCCCCACTGGAATGGATCTGGGGTGGTCCCATACCCATCACAACCTGCTGGAGGTTATAGTGATGCTTTCAGTATTTTGTTGACTTCTTCCAAATTCCTCAACAGAATATGCATCAAACCACAGATGATTTATAGACACTGCAACTTACCTTAGATGGTGTGTTTGTGAAGCATTAATGGGCTACTGCACACACATTTTTTTTCAGATTTCTAGAACGAAACTGCCTTCAGCCTCTAATGGAGCTATGGAAACAAATGTATATAGCTGTGAGTTCAGCTATAGAAGGATGGGTCTTAAAACTACATGAACGGTGGCACTCCATTACAGATATCTCAAAAACTACATGAACGGTGGCACTCCATTACAGATATCTCAAGACAAGTCCTTAACACTTATGGCTATAGAGGTTTTTATAATACATTGCCATATGAAATCAACCCATCCATTAAGGATGTACTTTTAGTGCAACTAGATGAATGACACAAAAGCAGGTTATCCACCTGTAACACAGATAACATGGGTTTGAGTACAAGTCCAGGTGTCACTGTAGCAGCCGTGGAACCTTGGGAAGTGGAAAGCAGTGAATTTGATGTGCTCACTTTCACCTGATGAAGGTACAGGGACCCCAATCACTGCTTCATTGTAACCCCTGGTGAAGGCCAGGTGAATTGGAGTGGGCATTCAGAAGTAGAGAGAGAGCAAAGGCCTCTACAGAATTAACACTATACCCCATTAGCCTGACAGTGTGATGTACTTAAAGCTAGTTTCAACCTGCGGTTTTGCACAGAAGAGATCATATAGGCCAGTAGGCCAAACGTTAAAGAAGCAGGGAAAAATAAACGAAAAAGCTTTTCATTTCTTTGACTGGTCTCATAAACTGCCTTACCTTATGACCTTCACCAGGGGTCAACTGGGTTCCACATTCAGGTTTTGGCCTCCTTTCTCTGTGGGGTTGCCACTATATTAGCCATGATTTTATTGTGCAAAAAATCTCACACTTTTCCCATTTTTTGGTTCAGAAGTTTGAAATACTGGTAAAAGTGCAGTAAATTATTTCCATTACTCACTTTTATCAAGATCACAGCCCAGTATACTAGCCTGTGTCAGAGAGTAATATCTTATGGACGTTGTGCCACACCACCCTACAAAGGAAGGAACAATATTGTCAGGTGTTAAGTCCTTCCTTTAGAACCCACCTTCAGTCCTGACTCATCCTCCCAGCAATCATGTCCATTCCAGAACCCTGACAGCTTGCATTACAAAAATAAAATGTTGATGCACCAGTGAGAGTAGATTAAACTTTATTTGCAATCACTTTAAAAAAAAAAAATTATTGTTGAAGTACATTGTCATGCAATAGTATACATGTTCTTGAAGCTGTATTGTATTGACAGTAATCACTTTTACTTTTTGTAGGTGGGTGTGTTCTAATTTTTTTGTCACCTGATATCATTTTAGATTATTATAGTAGATTAACAAATTAATATTGTAGTGATGTAATATCAACAGTTAAGGCAGTGAGCTTAATAAAGTGCTCCATTGCACTTAGCAGGATTAGAATTCTTCTACACGTAACATATAAAATAGATATTTCACCACTTTATTGTGTCTAACAGCAAAATATTCAGCAATTGTTTTGCTTTTCATTCTTAATTGAACCATTTTAACACTGCCGTATTTTTGACACTGTGGCACAACATAGTATTTCCTCATTTTACCTTTTTCTACTCTGCTTTTCCATTACTGACATTGCATTCATGTGCAATCAGTTCTTATCAGTACTTATTTCTTTCAGAGAACTCTTATCCAGTGAAGCTGTTGATGTTCAAACTGTTTTGCATTAAAACTGGAGACAACTGTTAATGCTTACATCCCAACAGAGATTTTTTTTATCCCTTCATTACTGAGAATCTGATTTTCTGAGACAGTTGAAAATAATTTAACAGTTCATACTTACAAAGGACCAAGTTTACTATTCATTTTCTAATTCTGAAAGCTTGCTAATGTTGGGCTTATCTTACAAGACACACTCTGGAATGCTTTTTTTTAACCATGTTCTATCTTATTAACAGTTCATCAAAGTATTTTTTGTTAGATTTGTCATGATTGTTTTGGAATAAAACATGCCTGTAAATTTTATGGAGTGTTAGTTTTTTTTTTTTTTTAATCATCTTTCTTGCTTTGTCTGAATGGTAATCCATTTTGAAGTTATTAGTGGGTACTCAAGCATATTGTCTGTTTAGTCATTGAATTGATGGACACACAGTAAAGATTAATGGGCAGTTTGCCTTCTCAGGCTGAGAGCTATATAGTCAACCATCAGCCTAAAACTTGCAGTTTAGAAGCAATTCATGTTTTCCTCTAAACAAAACAGACTTTTACTGCAACAGCATTTAATGTTAAATTCTATATGTATTGTCTTGAATTAGCATGCTTTCTATTTTGTAACATTTTTCTCTGAAGTTGACTTTGTTCATAGAAAAATATTATTTTAGTAAATACCTCAAGAAAGAGGAAAGGAAGTGGAGGAGAAAGCCGTGATTCTCAAAACTAGTGTTAAGCACAGCAAATGAAAACAGTAGGAGACTGTTTAGAACTTAATTAGTAGCAGTGTTACAAGTCAACTTTCCCATGTATTCCTTCAGGTCATTTATTTACTTCCACATGTGGTGGTCATGCAGTAATGTCCATAGGGTGCACCTTTAGTATAGTTTGTGAAATGCCCTAGTATCCACAGTCCAGTGACTGTTAACGCATCTGTTCATTAATATTCTATATTCTCAAACATGCAGGCTTGTTGTTCAGAGCAGTCATCATGCCCATTGAATAATGACCATTCCCCATAAGAAAGTATGGCCACTCAACAAGAAGATACAACTAGCAATGTCAAAATAAAAAAAACTTTATTTTAAAAACCCTCCCTACATGACATTTGTGTATTCTCAGTTTTGTTCTTTCAGTATTATTAATTTTCCAAGGGCGGCCACTGTGGTGCAGCGGTTAGTGTTGCCACCTCACAGAAAGAAGTTCTCCAGTTCGATTCTCGGCCGGGGTGACTTCTGTGCGGAGTCTGCATGTCCTCCCTGTGGTCACGTGGGTTTCTTGCTGGTGTTCCAGTTTCCTGCCACATCCCAAAAACATGCTGTAGGTGGATTAGACACTCTAAATTGCCCCTAGGTGTGTGTGTGTATATGCCTTTTGTGGAGGGTTGGGCACAGGGTTGGCAACTCGACACTGTAAAACTCCACTGCCAGTCGTTCTGTGGACCATTGTTCCGCTGTGGTGACCCCTAACCAGGAAAAGCCGAAAGAAGCAGTATTCTTAATTTTCCAAACCAAATGAACAAGAAGTAAAAGACATGAACACAGAAAAGAGGGTTAAAAGAAGTAAACCCCATCCATCTCCTCTCCTACACTTCACTAACATGTTGTGCATGACATACATACACAGTACATAAATAGCTGGCAGAGGAGGATGAAGAATACTTGTACAATGGCATTATTTAAAAATGTAAGCATTTTTTTTCTTAATCCAACTTCTATGGGTAATACAGATTTACTTAAGTTGGCTTTTTAGATTTATTTGCTTGTGAAGCCCTTGTGATCAGTCCACATTAGCTCTAAGGTAAATCCTGCTTTACTCACACTCCGTCATGAGCAATTGTTAAATTATTTTTCTGTTGGCATTTATCAGTTTTTCCTGTACTCCTGTACAACTAAGCTATTGAGTTATCTCCTCTGCCGAGGGTACAGAGTTTCATGCCTTCCATCTTCATTTGCCCACACCATATTCAGTGTCTTACTGATTATTTTGGAAGAACTGTTTCTAAGGCACTTCCTCATACATCCCTGCAGGCCCTTAATGTGTCTGTTTCTGTTTCATGGACTTCAGTTCACCTGCTAGTCTGCTCAGTCTAAGGTATGAGTGTGAATATATTTAAGCCAAACGTTTTTGTACTCTGGTAGTATATTCCTTATATCATGCAGTGAATTCATTTTGAACCAGCCAATCAGACTTAAACTGAACCAGGAGGTTAGATCTACAATAACTTCATCACCTCAGTCTTGTGCACAAGCCACAACTCCCTGGCATTGGAATTTACTGCATCTCTACTAACTCATGTCATTGTAGAGAATACAAAAATGTGTCTGTGTTTAAAATATAATTATAATTTGTTATAAAGCTGAACTAAAGAATCTTTATTCTTGAATATAAAAAGGATTCTCGCTAGTCTTTTAAAATCTATTCCTTTCTTCTCTGAACAGCAACACAAAATTCTGCATTGTTGTTCACAGTGTAACCGAACATTTTTTAAAATAATGTTTGGTACACATTCAGAGCTAGTGGTATCGTGAACTGCGACTGTCCAGGAGCCCCCATAAAGAATCACGCTGTCATGGCCACCATAAGGAACTTTTTAACTTATGCTGCAGAATTTTAGGAGCAGTATACACAGACTGAACTGAAGATTCTGACCGGTTACATTATGAAAGACCTGCGCACCATGCTATGTTGGCACATCTCACAGAGAGTCATTCTGATTCACTGGCATTTAGATGCTGTGGTGATGCATTACAACACCTTAAACACAGGACCACCCTTGAGTGAAATAGTGAAGGCCTCCAGAGTGCCACCTCCCCCACACACACACACATACACCCTTCCAGATCTCCCCTTTCCCAGGCTCCTCATTACCATGCACATTACTCCCCCCCCCCTTTCCTTACATTTTGCTAAGCCATGACTTTCTAGATGATTTGAAGTGCAGATTTTTTAAACCAACCTTTTCATCTGTGATGGCTTGAAAAAAATACTGCTAAGGAAAGAAATAAATTCAACCTTTGTATTGAACATAAATTCCTCTTTGTTGTGTGCTAACACACCTTAACTGACCAAGGTAGCACCGTAATAACTCTGCAGAATTTAGTTGAATTACGCCAGGGTGGCCACTACAAGCTGTAGAGTTAGATGGTCCTAGGTGCATTTTTTTTGTATTTTCCCAACCTTTTCATCCAGTGCTTACATGAACAAAATTCATAAGTATCAATAGAAATTCATTCTTAGTTTTTCTTTCAAAGAAGTCATAAGTTGTGTCCAAGGCTTAATATTCACAGCTGACAAAATAGTAGCTTACAATAAACGAGCAAAACATATACCCCCCCCCCCACAAAAAAAAAACAAAAAAAACACACAAGACTGGTACTGTGTGTGCATCCATCTCACATTACAGAGGGATGAAAGCAAAAGGTCAGGTAGGTCATGTATTTCAAGTGAATCAAAGCTCAGATAGGTCATGTATTTCAAGTGACTCATCACATATATGCATACCATGTGTCCTCAACCCTAGACAAAAAAGGCAGCCGCCTGTATATATGCCTGATGTGTGATTGTTTGTAAAGTGAAAAAAAATATGATGACAGTAATGTATTTTAACTTGTTGCTCCTAGACAGTACACTACACATACAAAAGCTGCAGTGATCTTTTTTGCAAGCCTTCAATGTCTGTGAGAGCAGTAAAAGACAATGATCTATTTGTCACCAGCACATACCTCTGAGGCTTGATTGTGAAGAACATTGAAGAGAGAGACCACACCAACCCCAGGCCCACCAAGCAAGCTACAGCAACCTTTTGTCCACAACTTTGAGAAGGGCTGATTGTAGAATACGTGTGATTGAGGGCAGAGGCAACTACTATGGCTATGTCAAAATCCATTTGTATGTCTGGGGTGTGGATGCCACAAAATCTGTAGAAGATCTGAGTGTGAATGTTCTGTGGTGATTTATAAACTATTTTTCAGCTTCTCCCATTAGGGTTTGCCACACCAGATCACCAGTCTGCAGATTGATTGGCAATGAAGTTTTTCTGGCGTCCAACCTTCACAGAAGGCACACACACGCGCGCGCACCTACTGCATGTCTTTAAAATTCATTCGACTGCAGGGAGGAAATGCAGACTCCACACAGGGGGTGATCCAGATGAGAATTGAACCAGAGAACCTCTTGCTGTGAGGTGACAACGCTAACCGGTGCACCACCACAACCGACAATGTTCTATTTATGCCTTATTTCCTGAAAGATAATTACATGTTAATGGTATTTTTTACATCACTACAGAAGAATTATATATCCCCCGGCATTATTGTGTGTACCTACAAATACAAATCAGTGATATTTTTGTACATACACGCACACACACTGCCCCTGACAAGCCATGTCTATCACAAGATGCATGAACACACGCACACACACCTTCAGAGAAATTGGAATAATTCCAGTTCACCTCTAGTGGAACGTTGAGGTGTTGTAGGAAAATAGATCAAGTAGGTAAACCCATGCAGTGACATGGACGGTATGCAGACTCCACATAGAAAAAGCTTCAGCCAAGAATTCAATCATAGCAATGCCACTCGCTGCCAGTGAGCAGTTGCTTTCACACACAACCTACTCCTGTGAAATTAAAGATAGCCACCCATAATGTTTAAGATATATGATGTTAAGTTGTCTATCTCGCCTTCATTCTTGCTGGATGGATTCGGAGCCGAACCTCCGCTCCGACTCGGCCACTAATAAAGCTTGAGAGCTAGTTCCACTGGCTCGAGGCTCCCCTATATCCCACAATGCTAGGCGGTAACTACTTCAGATCTCGTTTGCTGCTTAGCTGACGAGGTGCTTTGTTCCAACCAGCTCTGCAGGTTAGTGTATTTTCTTAGATTTTAGTCAACTTAGACCCCTTTAATTTTTGTTATCTAGTATCCCTTACTTAGATAGTTAGATTCCAGTCCCTTTCTGTCGAATCCTTCCCTTTAATCCTTGAATTTTTCCTCAAAATCCACCTTAGGCCCCTTTCCCACCCCTCCTAGTATTTGGAGTGAGTGTTTGTGTGGAAACTTTTTCTTAATTTAATTTGGTGTGTTTGTGTGAGTGATTCCTGATTCCTATCTTTAGAACCATGTCTAAAGAATCTAAGGTCTCAGGCTTTAAGAAGTGTGACTCGTGCTGTCAGAAAATGTCTCTGACAGACGGTCACACTTCTTGTGTCTACTGCCTGGGACCTTTGCACCTGCAGGACTCATGTGCTGTTTGCCATGGTTTCAGCCCTAGAGTCCTGCAGGAGCGGAAAAATAAGCTCATTTTAAGGGGCTTATTGAAGCCTGAGGGTCCCCCAACTCAATCTTCAGGTAAACCCTCCAAGCCTTCCAAACCATCGGCTCCAGTATCTGAGTCGTCGGCTGGGGCTTCGAAACCTGTTCGGACATCGGCTCCGGCTGGAGCAGATGATTCTCGAACACATGTTCCTACTGTTTCCTCGGCTCCGGCCGGAGCCGAGGCAGACACTGTTAAATCGGCTCCGATTAGGTTATCGGAACCGACTTCCAGAAAGAGGTCTAGATCACCATCTATCGGCTCCGTTCATTCGGCTCCAGCATTGCCATTGTTGTCTGAACGGAGCCATAGATCTCATTCCTCTAGGTCGTCGAGACTTTCAGACCATGACCTACAGAGGGTGGTGAGTCGACTTCTCAAGTCCGAGGCACTGGCCCAAATGCTTCATAGCCCGACTCAACAGTCGATGGCTATTCCCGCCACTCAGAATGTTCCTCCTCTGACTCTTTTGAGTTCGGAGCTGGGGCTGGTCGGACCCGAGACTGTGGGTGCGTCGGTACCGATTCCTTTGTCTTCGGCGCCGTCGTCGGCTCCGATTTCTTCTTTGGAGGAATCTCGGCGCCGGACTTCCCTTGTCGGCTCCGAGGGGGTGAGTGGCATCGGACCCTTGTCCGACCCCGCTCTCCCTCTCGGGGCTTCGGCTCTGGTGAGTTCGGCTCTGACATCGGCCTCGGAGCCATCACTGTCGGTGCCGGGGGAGGTTTTCAGCTTTTCGGAGCGGAGACCTCTGGCCCTGCCTGACAGGGGTGCCTTCGAGGTCATGAGGAGCGTGTTAGAACCTGGTTCAACCCCACAGTTGGCTCCATCTGCCCCTTCCTCCACGGTGCCTGCGGTGATTTCTTCTCACACCCTCATCCCGGATCGTAGAGAGCCAGCCCCTCAAGTATCCCCAGTGGGTATTTCCTCCTCTTCCGAGGCCTCTCCTGACCCTGTAGAAGAGCCCCCTAGGAAGAGGCAGTGCAAGAGGAAGCACATTGACTCCCCTGAGTCTGTCACCTCTGACACTGATTTAGAGGATTCTGAGGGTTCCCCTCGTTCCCCCTCTGAAGATGTCTCCTTTGCGGACATCCTCGAAATCTTGAAACAGAGGGGGAATTGGCCAGCCCTTAACCCATCAGAGGATGAATCAGTGTATCTTGAGGCGTTTGGCTCTCGCCCTTCCACCTCCTGGGTGTCCCCTCCCTTTGACCCCCTCATGGAAGTGGTGGCTAGGAAGGCTTGGACGGCTCCTGACTCAGTGGAACCCACCCCCAGGAGTCCGTCAAAATTCATCACTGCCCCGAAGGATAAAGAATTCTTAGCCAAAGGCGTCTCTGTTGATGCTATGGTGGTGGCTGCGGCCACCAAGAAGGAGCTAGCTGATCCTTCAGTACCTGTCCATCCTCCTAACAAGGAGTCTAGGACCATGGACAGGTACGGTAAGCGGATTTTTTCGTCAGCGACCTTTTCTATGCGCTCGCTGAATTACCTGTGTCATTTCACTCGTCTCCAGAGGGATTTGCTCAAGGAAGCGAGTGAAATGTTAAAGGATCCATCAGCTGCGGGTTTTCAGGATAGGATGAACTCTCAGCTGGCAACCCTCAACTCAACAGTTAACTCCTCCATGCGCCTCCTTTCATACGCGGTGGATGGAGCGAGTAGAGCGGCAGGTACAGGTGTGGCCTTACGTCGGCATGCCTGGATGCGGCTATGTAACTTTGTGGACCCTTTCAAGGCATCTTTCACTAACTCCCCCTTTGATGGATCCATCCCTCTTTGGTCCTCAAGTGAAGGAAACCCTGACTAGGTGCGAGGTTGAAGGCAAGACTCTCTCTGCCATGGGAGTCCGTTTTTCTACTCCTTCTAGACCTTACCCCAAAGGTCAGAAGGGGGGGAAGATGTGGTTCCGCAAACAACCACAGGGAGTCTTGCCTGATGCACAGAGTCGGTTCCCCTCTAGAGGCAGAGGGGGGAACAATAATAATAGACGCTGTCCTAGAGGCAGGGGGGGCCCGCAAAATCAGGGTAGCAGAGAAACTTTCTCTGACAAACCCTTTCAGCACCCCTGAGGGGCTGCCCGGCTGTCCACCTTCAGAGGCAGTCGGGGGAAGACTATCGCTGTACCCAGAAGCCTGGCTTTCCCTTACCAAAGACAAGTGGGTACAGTCGATCATATCCGAGGGCTACAAAATTCCGTTCACTCATATCCCAAGACGATCCAAAAGTTCCCTTCCAGACGTTCCACCCAATCAAAGGGAACAAGCAGCGCTAGAAATTTCAAAGCTGCTTTCAAAAAGAGCCATTCAACCAGTTCCAGCAGACCAACAAGGATCCGGAATTTACTCCAAATTCTTTTTGGTACCAAAGAAAACAGGGGACTGGAGATCAATCTTGGATCTCAGCTACTTGAACAAGTTTGTCAAGAGAACGAAATTTCGGATGGTCACGCTGCAGTCCATTCTGCCCCTTTTGGGGTGGGACAACTGGATGTGCTCTATAGATCTCCAGGATGCGTACTATCACATCAGAATGAACCGACGCTCCAGGAGATATCTCCGCTTCAGGCTGGGAACCAGTCATTTCCAGTTCAGGGCCCTGCCCTTTGGTCTCACTACAGCCCCCGAGTGTTTACCAAATGCATGGCGGTGGTCACCTTTCATCTGAGATGGCAAGGATTCCAGGTGTTTCCATACTTAGACGACTGGCTCCTAACAGCCCCCACCAAGCATCTTCTCCTTCTTGCCAGAGACTACACCTTACGCACATGTCAAACACTAGGCATTTCCATAAATTACGAAAAGCCTGTCTTGTCACCTTTTCGTGTTATTACCTTCATAGGCGCAAATTTAGACACAGTCAACATGTCAGCCAGACTCACAGAGCAAAGGGTAGCAGGCATACACAGACAGGTCTCTCTTGTCTTGCAGAGCAACAAGGTCAAAGTCAGACTGGTCCTGAAAGTCTTAGGAATAATGGCGGCGGCTATCTCTCTCCTCCCTTTAGCCTGCTTCCACATGAGAATATTACAATGGATGCTGTTCACTCAATGGTCATTCCAACTACTTCCAATGTCCCACTCTATTGCGATAACTCAATCATGCAGGAATCATCTATCTTGGTGGATCACATCCCCCCCAGCTTTACCTATGAAGACCTTTCAACAACGGACGCCTCCTTGATCGGGTGGGGGGGCATTACCAGGGCAGGATGGTCCAGGGCATGTGGCAGCCTTTCGAGTACCACTTGCACATAAATGTCCTAGAGAGGAGAGCAGTGTTTCTAGCGTTGCAAGCCCTTCAAGACTCTCTTCCCAAGGGAACTATAGCAGTTCAGACAGACAACATGTCTGTAGTGTGGTACATCAACAAACAAGGCGGAACCAGATCTTACCCCTTATGTCGAGAGGCACTCAGACTGTGGCAATGGGTGATTTCTTCTCAGCGATTTCTGTTAGCAATGCATATTCCCAGGAAGTCCAATGTGATTGCAGACAAGTTGAGCAGGGCTATTTTCATGCCTCACGAGTGGTCTCTGAAGAATTCAGTGTTGGAGGAAATTTTTCAAAAGTGGGGCCGGCCTTGCTGCGACCTTTTCGCTACTCCCCAAAACAGCAAGTGCGACGATTTCTTCACCCTCTTTCCCCAACCAGGCTACCCCAGCAGAGACGCTCTAGTCCACGATTGGCCCCGGGGACTTCTATATGCCTTTCCACCCTTCCCACAGATATCTCAACTAATTCAGAAAGCCATCGCTCTGAAAGCTTCCATGATCCTCATTGCCCCTTACTGGCCTCGACAGGTTTGGTTCCCTTTTCTTCACCGTTATCTGTTGGAGCAACCTTGGCATCTGGACCCAGTTCCAGACCTCTTAACCCATCAGTCGGGTCAGTTGCACCACTCCCTTCCCTCTCTCCACCTCACAGCATGGTTACTCCAGTTCCAACTTTAGCCAGGCTTCCTTTAATATCCCACTCAGTTCGAGATATTTTGATAGCCTCCCATAAATCTTCCACTCGGAAGATTTATAATAGCAAATGGAAAAGTTTTTCCTGTTGGGCAGAGTCAAAGAATATAGATCCGTTCACTGCCTCCATTCAATCTATCCTGGATTTTCTAGCCGAGCTTTTCCAATCAGGTTCGTCTCCGTCTACCATCAAAGTTCAATTGGCGGCTATATCTAACTTTCATGTAGGTGTCTCAGAGACTTCCATTATGGCTCACAAGCTCTGTAAAGCCTTTCTAAAGAGAGTTTTTCTCCTCAAACCACCTATCAAGGATCCTCCTCCTCAATGGGATCTGAACTTGGTTCTGGCGTCCTTAATTCTCCCCCCCCTTTGAACCTGCGGCTTCTTGCTCAATGAAGTTGCTATCTTGGAAAACTCTTTTCCTGGTAGCTATTACTTCAGCTAGAAGGGTCTCTGAACTCCATGCTCTGTGTAGTCGACCCCCTTATTTATTGTTTCATAAGGATAGGGTATCCTTACGTACTAATCCTTCTTTTTTGCCTAAGGTAGCTTCACCAGCAAATTTGAATCATACCATTGATCTTCCAGTGTTCTTCCCTAACTATTCAAACAGATCAGAACAAAAATTACACAGCTTGGATGTTCATCGCCAACTTAGGTACTATTTAGACAGGACCAAACAGTTCAGGAAGTCCGATCAACTCTTTATTTCCTATGTGGAAGGTAGAATGGGCCTTCCAGTTACTAAAGTCTCTCTCTCTAGATGGCTTACTTCATTGATTACCTTTGTTTGAGATCAGACATCAACAGTTGCCATCCAAACCCAGAGCTCATTCAACTAGAGCTTTAGCCACATCCATAGCTTTTCAAGACAGACTGCCTGTTGATTCGATTTGTTCTGCAGCTACTTGGGCCTCTTCCCATACCTTCATTTCTCATTACAAGTTGGACTTAGCCTCTAGAGGTCGAGCCAACTTTGGTTCCACTGTTCTCAAGAGTCTGTTCCGATAGGCCACCTGGGACAAGGTGCTAGGGACGTGGTCCCATCCAGCAAGAATGAAGGCGAGATAGACAACTTAACATTAAGAAGTTATGTACCTACCATAATGTTCCATGTTAGTTGTCTTTTTCTCGCCTTCTTTCTTGCGTCCCACCCTCCTTCCCCCAAGCCTGGACAGACCTAGAGGATTTTTTTTTTTGGTGATTTTCTCATCTTGTTTTCCCACAGCTTGTCCACCTCTATTTCCCTTTGTTAGGTTTAGGATACCTTACCCTTAGGTTTAGAGGTGGATTATTTCTCCAGGTTTTGGAGCAGCCTTTTGTTGTTCGGTCTAGCTATCAAACGAGATCTGAAGTAGTTACTGCCTAGCATTGTGGGATATAGGGGAGCCTCGAGCCGGTGGAACTAGCTCTCGAGCTTTAGTAGTGGCCGAGTCGGAGCCGAGGTTCGGCTCTGAACCCATCCAGCAAGAAAGAAGGCGAGAAGAAGACAACTAACATGGAACGTTATGGTAGGTACATAACTTCTAATTTATGATGATGATGTGAAAAAAAATCATTACCCACTCATTACTCTTAAATACATTGCAACTCTCCCTACACACTTACTCAAGTATAATGGCAATGCTGATGTTTGTGAAAAAAAGTTATTTTTTAAACACCTTTATTGATTCATCACTTGTGACACAGGCAAATGGTGACCCCTAACCGGGAAAAGCCGAAAGAAACAAACAAACAAAAGTAATCAAATTGTATTAAATTAACAAACATTATACTTCACATATATTGCTATATATCATATAATGTAAGCAACATTACATCAATTATTCAATTCCTGTCCCCCCTTTTATACAAGAAACATCTTTATTAAACCGTCAGTTATGACATAAGCAATCATACATTTATATAATTTAAAGCAGACCACACTGACACAATCCTAATTGCAAGCATTTTACATTACAAACCATACTGACACACTCCCAGTTGCAAACATTATACATCACTTATAATCTACGCAGTCATTTCAGTCAAACATTACATAGCTCATTTAAGTCCTGACTTTTTTTAAACCTCATTCCTCTCCTGTATGTATTGTTCCCACAGTTTCAATTTTTTCCTATGCAGTTTGCTCCTACCCTTTTCTAAAGATCTCAATTCCAGTTGTTTTATCTTGTTACTATATTCGCTACTTCTAATAGGGTCTATATCATATTGTCGTAAGTTCAAAATATCAAACGGCTACAATGTCAAAAATGCCGTTCAGCAAAGTTTTTTGTGAGATCGCCATACAGTGAGGATCAGAAAATTTGCCCTTTCCTCACTGTAGTGCAATCTTGGAGTTGGTATATATAATTAGTGGGGGGTGTGGGGGGTGCAGCCCCCCACAAGAACAGTTTTGATGAACGGCATTTTCGATATTATAGCCGTTCGATATTTTGAACATACAATAATATGATATAAACGCCTTCTAATATAGTTGGTTTAGATTTTGATTTCCATTTTCTAGTAACTGCTTTTTTGGCAGCCACCATAATTAGACACAGCAAGGCCTTACCATGTCCAGGCAATTCCAGTTCTGTATCATAGCTCAGAAAAATCATCACACCAATCTGCCCATCCAGCATCTCTGACAGTGCATACTGCCAGTCTGCCAACCCACCGTACTCCCTCCTAGAAAACATGTTCCCAAGTACCTCTCTGTTCCCCATCACACCTCCAACATTTGCTGTTTACCTGAGGAAAAATTCTCTGGAGTCTACTTGGGGTATAAAAATATCTATGCAAACATTTCAAAGTAAAAATCCTAAATCTTCTAGATTTTGTTGCATATTTGGGAGACAAACATATATCCTCCCATTGTTTCTTTGTGAATTGCTTATCCAGTCTCTCTTCCCAATCCTTTCTAACCTCCTCTGATTGAGTCTTATAGTTATCATGCACTGTTTTATATGTTGTACTAATTATTCCTTTTTTAAGGCAGCTTCTGTTCTAGATTCTACTAAAATCTCTAACAGTGCTGGTCTTTCATTTAGGATCCCCTATTTCTTTCACTTTGCCTGTACTGTGATATCAATGCTTGATAAGGGAAGGCAATCTCTAACCTACAGTCCAAATAAATTACTGGCCTCTTCCCATTCTTTTACCTTTCCCTATCTAGATATTTTGTTCCTTTGCCAGTTTTCTCCAATAAATT
Organism: Protopterus annectens; assembly: GCF_019279795.1. Lineage (NCBI taxonomy): Eukaryota > Metazoa > Chordata > Ceratodontiformes > Protopteridae > Protopterus > Protopterus annectens. The sequence goes on along the minus strand of NC_056725.1, from coordinate 777,092,033 downwards.
CCAGCAATCTCTTGCCTGTTGTCTATGTCCCTAATTGCAGTCATCCCTATCAGCAGAATCCCCTTTCTCCATCCCCATGTCGCCTTAGATGTTCTTCGTGTTTCACTGATGTAGTCATCACATTTGGGTTATCTGCCTGCAGGTAGCCCTCAGCCAACCTGAATACCAGAGTCTTGGATTCCTGCGTTGGATGCTCTCTTCTTCCATGACGTCAGGTCGTCAGGGGTATAAAACATGCAGCCGATGCCATTACATCAGGTTTTCTTGCTCCAGATGTCAGGTGCCCCCACAATGGGAAGCAATTATATGTTATGGCACCCCTCCAACAAAAAGAAATAAACCAGAAAGGCTTAAATACACCAAACAAGAAGGAAAGTTAGAGCCAAGAGAAGTCAGGGGGCTGGAGGGAGGGTAACCAGGACTGTAACAGTGAATACACTCGAACATTTATATTTATGGTAAGTGTACACAACTGTACTATGTTCTTCGTGTTTCACTGTTGCAGTCATCACATTTGGGTTGATTCCCAAAGCTAAGGAAGGGAGGAGGAGGTTAGAGAGCTTTAGGGCCAGCTATTAAGCCCTGCAAGACTGCAGTGACAAAACCAACTCTGGATTTAGAAAAAAATAGGCATGTGGTGATGCTTGGTGAAGGTATGTACAGAGCTCCAGGTAGCAGCTTCTAGGATGTCCCTGGTGAGACACCTCTGAGAAAGGCTGTAGTGGTAGATGCAGCCCTGGTAGAATGTGATCTTATCACCTGTGGAGTAGGTTTTCCATGGTGCTTATAGCAAAAACAAATCCAATGGGCTATCCGCTTTGAAATGGCTTTCCCCTCTGCCCCTGCAGCAAAGCCAACTAGCAGCTGTTCAGATTTTCTGAGAGGCTTAATCTTGTGCAAATAAAATCTAAGTTGTCTGATCACATCCAAAGAGTGCAGTATTCATTCTCCTTTGTTTTGTGGATTCAGGAAAAAGGTAGGCAAATGAATGGGACTGATTAAGGGCCACACTAGACACAACCTTGGGCATAAAGGAAGGATTGGTCCTGAGGGAAACCCTGTCTGCATGGAAGATAATGAAGGGCTCTGCTGCCATGAGGGCCTGTAATTCAGACACACTTCTTGCTGAAGTGATGGCTATAAGGAAGGCTGTTTTCCAAGAAAGGAATTTCAACTCTGCAGATGCAGCTGGCTCGAAAGGAGAGAGTGTGAGCTTTTCCAATACAAAGTTAAGGTCCCAGGCTGGAGTAGGGGCTCTTACATTTTTGGCCCCTCTGAGGAATTGCTTTAGCTGGGGGTGAGAGAAAAGGTGTGGTTCAGTATTATAATGTGCTGAAATGGCAGAGGCATGAATTTTAATTGACAAGAAGGATAGGCCCTTGTGGAGCATTTCTGTTAAGTACTGAAGAATATGAGGTAAGCTGGGCACCGTTGTATCCATCCCGAGTCTGGCTCCAGGAACAGTATCTTTTCAAATTTTCAGCATAGGATTTTCTAGTACTAGGCCTCCTTGCCTCCAGAATGACATCTAGTACCTGATTACTGAGGGATGCTATTTGAGAGCTCAAGGAATTAGCCAGGCTGCAAGGTTCAGGGTTTGAAGCTGAGAGTGCAGAATCTGGCCCACCTGCTGGGACAGCAGGGCAGAGGTCTGAGGCAGGTGCCATGGTTCCAGCAGTGTCGTATTGTGTAAGAGGGGGTACCATCCTAATGCTACTTTTAGATTCATGGTCATTGATAAAACTTCAGGTAATAGGGCTAATAAAGCCAGATGGCATGGCCTTTTAGATTCCAAGGAAAGAAGTGGATTATTAAATTGGGTGCCCTGTTTTTCACCTGGCTTAAATGAACATTTGTAAATAATTAACCAATGAATGGTTTTCTTGGTTTAAATCACATGTATTTATAGCATTTGATTTCAGTACTATAGCAAACACTGAAGAAGGCTGTGATTTTATAAGCCGAAACTGGTTTGTTTGAATAAGTGCTTCATTGCTTAATAAATTATTCCACAGTTCACCAAAATTGAAGAGCCAGCAGACTGAGGTGATTTTGCATTTCGTTTTTGGGCCTTGCAGTTGCTTCAAGTGCAGGAGTTTATTAGGTTTCTATTGGGGTCCTTCGTTTCCTGCCATTGGCCTAGCAGAGGCTGTTTTATGCTGCTGTCGATCAAGGTTACTTCGGATGATTTTTCATCATCGCTTCTTTTTATTAATCCACTTTCCAATGCCTCATTTTATTTTTTGATACGTGGAATCATAATTATGAGCATTTAGGATAATTTCCAGCTCAATGTTTTTTCATCAGTGCGTGGAAAGGAATACGTTTGTCCGAAAGATGAGGGCGTATGCTAACATTGAGGGAAACCTTTATTGATTATCTACCTGGTATTTGCACTGCTCGTTTTGGTGGCTACATCTGGTACGTATTTCTTTGGATATAAAAACCAGATATGGAAAGTACTGGGGATTTGTTTTGGAGAATTGTGTATTTTTTGAGGCCTTACATATTTCGCCTATAGACATTTTACCAAGGTGACTTTTCGCTATCTTTATATTGACTGTGCACTGTGACTGTACGTGAGCTGGTGACCAACATTTTTGTTTTTGAACAGTTCAGTATGCAGGTAGTGTCGCTTTTTTGGTTTTGGTCAGATTATCAGGTGTGCATGGTATATCTTGGTTGGATGTGAACATTGGGCCAGAATTCAAAACATTTCACATTAATAGAGCTAGCGGTTGTGACCTTCAGGGGTGAAACAAGGTTGGGTTCAACTAGCGACCTTATTAAGGCTTTGGTGGGACCAGCGATAATCGGATTTGGAGGGCCTGCATGATTTGAGCTGGACAATAACTTTTGGAAATCATTCGGAGGGTTTTTTCTGTTTCCCGACCTTGGGTTACTTTTTCAACGAGGGACAAAAACAAACAGAATTTGTACTTATGATGCACTTTACCAGCATTTAGCCTCAGGGCATTTTGAGTGGTTTCACTAAAGGAATATCATATTGGTTAATTGTTGATATACACTATTTTTGTTTGTTTAAAATCTATGCCAATGAGTACCTAATTTTGATCTTTTGTGTACAGAGGGGCCATGAAAAGGGAAAGCACTGCATTATAGAGTTTGTAGTGGCTCTTGTAACTCTTGTGGCTCAGTCTTATTGAGTACCCACACTATGTTTTGAAATGTTATATTTTGCCATTTTCTGTATTATGGTCAATTTAATGTGGTAGTTTTACATCTATATGGGTACATAGGCTAACTCAAGGTGTATTGTTTGGTTAGGCCTCTATTCCTTTGAGCTGATTTTAGGGCAATTGATTGCAAATACTCAATCTCTTTAGCTATATATTTTTTGATGCATATTAATATTGTATTCAGTTATCTGACCCAGTTGGTTACAACTAGGTCACTAGGTTTCTACTGTTTATAGTCTCTGGTGAGTTGATAGAACCATATTGATTATATAAATTTATTAGATGTGGTGGATGGTGTAACTTGGTCAGGATTTATGACTTGATACATCACACATATTTATATCTTACAAGATATGTAGTATTGCTCTTTTTTATATCAAGGTTTGGAACCTGGGTAAGGCTGCTGTTGTCCTTTGGTAATATCGGGGGTTTGAAACAGGGTGAAGTCCAATATATGCTTTATCAGCACCCAAACAAAGGACGTAGCACTATCTGGCAAGAATTTGCAGACTCAAGGTTCTTGATGGAAGCTTAGGGGTTTAGGCTCCTTATAACTGAAAGATAATTTTGAATCTGAGCTGGCTAATCTGGTTCTGGAATGATTTATGGTGGTTTGGAACACATTTGAAGTATGGTGCACTAACCACATAAATACAGAGAACGTAGCATCATCTTGCTAAAATTTGTAGACCCATGGATGTTCTTCGTGTTTCACTGTTGCAGTCATTACATTTGGGTAATCTGCTGGCAGGTTGTCCTCAGTCGGCCTGATTAACAAAGTCTTGGGTCCTGCCATCAGGTCGTCAGGGGTATAAAACATACAGCAGACGCCATTACATCAGTCTTTCTTGCCGTGCAGTGCCTGAAGCACAAGCAGTTCACAAGTGCCAGTCGGCCGACTCCTGAACTTTTCGTTTTCGAGTTTTCAGAACCGAAGTCTTCAACTTAAAACTAAGTACCCCATTGGGGAAACTTTTTCTTGCTCCTTACCGATGTCAGTAAAAGTTAATAATTGCATTACTTGTGGAAAGCAAATACCTCATAAAGATTTTCATTCGTACCATATTTTTTGCCTAGGCCCTGACCACGACGTACCTTGCTGTCGGTTTTGTGCTTTATTTAATCAGCGCACTGTTCGTCATCGGTACATTTTTGCCGCTAAATATTTCAGTTCTCGGTTTAATTACCCAGAAATGTCATTGGTTAGCCATCCGACTACCGGGATTCCAAAAAAACACAAAAACAAAGATAAAGACAGAGACAGGCCACCGAGGTCCAAAACTGCCAACGACGCTTCTAAGCCAGTTGCCAGTTCGCCGGTACTCAGTCGCTTTCGCAGTCCCTGATACCCGCTACTTCTGATTTACAGGCCTCTACTGAGAACTATTCGGAGTCCGGTATGCCACAAGATGCTTCACCTATGGAACCCGCAGTTGTCTCTACCTTGGATGGGTCCAGAGCCGCTGTGCAGGCACTGGCTTCTGAGGGTGTATTCAGGCCTACAGACTTGCATATTAAATCGACACCACCTTCATTACTAAGGCCTAAATCTCGATCCATGTCTAAAAAAACCGATGACCAGGCCACATGTTCAGGCCCCTATGCCTAAAAAACAAATGATAAAAATGGTTGAAAATCCAATTACTCTAATCAGGGGTAGTCAACCCCCCCTAAGAGGCCTAGGGCTGAGCTTGATTATGAATCTTCTGATCAGGATTCTGTTTCTTCTGACTCTTCTAATGACCTGGATTTGTCCATACCTACTTATGAGGATTCTGATGCAGAGGATTCCATTCCCTCTGCTTCCCCTCTTGTGGATTTTTCTTATGGGGAAACTTTACATACTTTAAGGGAGCATTTCCACTGGGAAAGCCAGGAATTTTCTGATTCAAAAAAGAGGCTTAGGGATTTCCTTCTTTTACCTCAGTGTAGGCCTTTGGCTATACCTCCTGTACTAGACATTGTTGATGTATTCTCGGAATCCAGTTTGGCCCCTGATTCCCTGCCTCCAGCTCCTAGTAAACCTGACAGATACTACAGGGTTCCTGAGTCCAACAAGTTCCTTTTCAAAAATCCTGTTGCAGATCCAGAAACCATTTCTCAGGGACCCAAGGGCATTAAGGCTTCTACTGATAAAAATCCTACCCCTTCTGATAGAGACTCCAGGGCGCTGGATAGATGAGGTAAAAAGGTTTATACTTCTGCAACCTTGGCAATCAGAGCTTTAAACTGCCAATTTCATATGTTAAAATATCAACAGCATATTATTGGATTGCTTAAACAGAAAATGATGTTGATTCCTGACTGTGTGGAAAATAAAGATTTACAGGATTTAATGCATTCTGCTGAACAAGTTGGAAAACATACTTTGCAATGTGGTTTTGATTCTTTGGAGGCCGCCTGCAGGGCTGCTGTTACTGGGTCTGTGCTTAGAAAGCATGCTTGGCTTAAGGAGCAATCTTTTGCGTGATCATGTTAAAGCTAAATTGTTGGATGCTCCTTTAAATCAGGACCACCTGTTTGGCAATAAGGCTGAAGAAGTTCTAAAAAGATGGAAGATAAAGCTAAATCTATGCAAACTGTTAAAGATTTCTTACAAGTGCAACCTCCAATATATTTAGTAGGCACTGGCCTACTAATTATTGGTCCTTTCCAGCCCCTTCCAGATCCACTCAAGCCAAACCCAGGCACAGCAAAAACCCCAGGTTTCAGTCCCAGGGGACTCTCAGAACTAAGCAGTGGGGGGCCTCCACTTCCAAATCTGGAAATAAGACACCCCCCTATAGCAAACAGTCTCAATGACTTCCTTTTAAAATTACCAAGCACTTATCTTTTAACTGCCCCTTTGGGGGGAAAGATTGCTCTTCATGCAAAGAACTGGGAACTCATAATCCAGGACAAATGGGTTTTAAATGTAGTGTTGTTACTGTAAAGGTCTTTTTTACTCAACTATTGTCGGTTCTTGGATTTATACAGACTTTGTACCAGTGCTTCGTTCTGTTTTAAATGTAGTGTCCCAGGGATACAGATTACATTTCCACACGTTGCCAACACCAAATGGGTGGCCAGACCTGCCCCCAAATCAGTGGGCAGAGGCTCAAAAACAGGTACTTTCCCTCTTAAGCATGGGGGCTATTCAACTGGCACCAGAAGAGGAAAAGGGACAAGGTTTCTATTCCAGGCTTTTTCTGGTACCCAGAAAAGACAAATCGTGGCATCCAATCCTGGACCTGTCTACTCTAAACACCTTTCTGGAGATTCCAAAATTCAAGATGCTGACTCTTCACCAGTTACTTCCTATGCTAGGCAAAGATGCCTAGTTGGCAACTCTGAATTTAAAAGAAGCATACCTGCACATCCCAATCAGGGAATCTTGCAGAAGACACCTACGCTTCAAAGCAGGCTACTTGCATTACCAGTTCTCTCCACTGCCCTTTGGCTTGTCTACTGTGCCCGGGGTATACACATAGTGCCTGGCTTCAGTTATTGCATTTTGCAGCAAAGAAATATTCAAATATACCCATACCTGGACGATTGCCTAATTCAAGCAGAAAACCAGGGCATACTTCTAAATCATCTGGCATTTGTATAAAGGGGTCTAACTTGTCTGGGGTACACCATAAACAAAAAGAAATTAGAGCTGGTACCCTGTCAACAGATTACATTCCTGGGTGCAAGCTTGAATACAACTGCCCAGATGGATTTCCTCACGCCAGAGAAGCAAATTCATTTGGTAACTTACTTCAAACAAGTGGCCACAAAAACCCTGCTATCTGCAAGACAAATACTGCAAGCCTTGGGGTTCATGGCCTCCTGCATTCTTTTAATTCCATATGCAAGACTGCATGTGAGGAAACTACAGTGATATCTAAAAAGTCTATGGAGTCAACATTGTCACAGCCTGGAAACAATGATTCCTATCATACCGTGCCTACGCCTAGAGTTCCTATGGTGGGCAGAAGCCTGCCATCAAAACAAGGGACTACCATTCACACTATCCCCTGCCACCCATCCCTAACTATAGATACATCAGACTATGCATGGGGGGGCTCACCTGGCAGGGAAGTGCATTCAGGGCAAATGGAACCCAAATCAAATGCACCTACATATCAATCAAAAAGAAATGTTAGCTGTACATAATGCTCTGACAGCTTTCAAGGACTACATTCTTCCAGGACAACTAATGGTAAAGACGGACAACACCACAGTTATGTGGTACATAAACAAGCAGGGGGGTACACATTCCTACCCCCTCTGCAGACTAGCCATGGCATTGTGGAACACAGCCTTGAGCTACCAAGTGCATCTACAAGCTCAATTCCTGCCAGGAAAATTGAATATACTGGCAGACAGACTAAGCAGAAACCTCATGGACCCACACGAGTGGAAACTGGAACCATGGATTTTTAACATGTTGACAAGCGAATGGGGGAGCCCAGACATAGATCTATTTGCCTCCCCCCAGAAGTACCAGTTGGGCAAGTTTTGCACAAGGACTCCCCACAAACAAGCCTGGAAAGTGTATGCTCTGTCCTTCAGCTGGAAAAACCTATCAGTCTGCGCCTTTCCCCCTCTGCCTCTGCTCTCCAAAGTTGTACTAAAAATCAAACAGGACAAACCAAGGATGATTTTGATTGCTCCAGACTGGCCGTGCCAACACTGGTACCCCCTCCTGCGCAGTGTATCGCAAATGTCTCCATGGCACCTGCCTCAGACCCCTTCCCTGCTGTATCCAGCAGGAGAACCAAATTCTGCACCCTCAGCTTCCAACATTGAACCTTGCAGCCTGGCTAATCACTTAAACTCACCCTTATCATCCCTCAGTCTCAGCAAACCTGTGATGGATGTCATCTTGGAGGTGAGGAGACGTAGTGCTAGAAAATCTTATGCTGACAAATGGAAAAGATTCTGTGCCTGGAACCAGTCTTTAGGGATAAGCACAGCAGCGCCCAATTTACCTCAGATTTTGCAGTACTTAACTGTGATGCTTCACAAGGGCCTGTCTTTTTCCTCCATTAAAATCCACACCTCAGCTATTTCAGCTCAAAAAGACACAGAACCCACCCCTCTTCTCTCATCCTCTGCTCAAGCAGCATCTCAAAGGGGCAAAAAACTTGAGACCACCTAGGAGAGCTCCTACCCCTGCCTGAGACCTTCTCTTTGTTTTAGAGAAACTCATTCTACCTCCTTCCGAGCCAGCTGCTACTGCAGACGTAAAATTTCTTTCTTGGAAAACAGCCTTCCTTTTAGCAATCATTTCAGCTAGAAGGATATCTGAATTACAGGCTCTTATGGCAGTGGAGCCTTTCATCATCTCTCATGTGGACAGGGTATCTCTCAGGACCAGTCCATCCTTCATGCCCAAGGTGGTTTCCAGTGTGGCTCTTAATCAGTCCATTCATTTGCCAACCTTCTTCCCTAATCCACAGAACAAAGGTGAATGGATTCTGCATTCCTTGGATGTGCACAGACAACTAAGATTCTACTTGGACAGGATTAAATCTCGAAGAAAATCTGAACAATTGCTGGTAGCATTTGCTGCAGGGGCAGAGGGGAAGGCTGTTTTAAAACAATTTCTAAATGGATAAGCCATTGCATTCATTTCTGCTATAAGCACCATGGAAAACCTATCCCCCAGGGGATCAGATCTCACTCCACCAGGGCTGCTTCTACTTCTGCAGTCTTTCTCAGAGGTGTTCCTAACAGGGATATCGTAGAAGCTGCTACCTGGAGTTCTGTACATACTTTCACTTAGCACTGTCATTTACCAATTTTCTCTAAATCCAGAGGTGGCTTTGCCACTGCTGTCTTGCAGGGCCTTATAGCTGGCCCTAATGCTATATAAACTCCTCCTCCCAACCATAGCTTTGGGAATCTACCCAAAAGTAATGACTGCAGCAATGAAACATGAAGAACATAGTACAGTTGTGTACACTTACCATAAATGTAGATGTTCGAGTGTATTCACTGTTGCAGTCCTCCCTCCAGCCCCCTAGTTTTGTCTGACTATACCTCTCCTTTCCTTTACTATGCTTAAAAACCTTTTTGGTGTATTTGCTTTTGGTTGGAGGTATACCTTTGTGTTTTTGTGTTTATTTGCTCCCCATTAGGGGGGCACCTGACATCTGGGGCAAGAAAAACTGATGTAATGGTGTCAGCTGCATGTTTTATACCCCTGACCACCTGACATCATGGAAGAAGGGACAGCAACCGACGCATTACCCAAGACTTTGTTAATCAGTCCGACTGAGGGCAACCTGCCAGCAGATTACCCAAATGTAATGACTGCAACAGTGAATACACTCAAACATCTACATTTATGGTAAGTGTACACAACTGTACTTTCTTGATATATGGACAAGCGCTATTATGTACCATGTTTGAGGTCTAAATGTTTTAAGTCATAAATTGCACATGCAACAGTTAGTGGGTGTTTCCCATATTATCCCTGTACCTTTTTGCATCATCAACCATATATTGTAAGCTATACATATATATATATATTCTTATTAGCTTTGCCTCCTGACCAGATATCTATAATATTATACAATGGAATTAACAAAATTGTTGAAAGGCTTATCAGCAGATAAGGATGACCTAGGGGTCTTTGGCTTGGTTAGTGATGGACAAGAATATCAGGAATCTTGATCACTGGGTCAGCAAGTTGTGAGAACCATTTTCAGCACCTAACCAAATCTATGCGAGCATTGAGGACTAATGTCTTGCACACCAAATTATTTAAGGCATATTTAGCCAAAAATTTGGCCCCCAGAGGATTAAGGGTTCGTCTCCAACTTCTGGTGGCCAAATTGATGCAGTATTGATGGAGGAATGGGCCAGGACACAACAACAGGCCTTGATGGGGTTTGTAAAAAGGTACTTTTGGCATATTATGAAAGAACCATTGAGTCGGAGATGGAGGAGGTGGTGGAGTTATATGAAACAACTAAAACATTTGAGGGGAAACCAGTGTATCAAACATGTTTGGACAAGTTATCCAAGGATTTACTTAATTTGGAGCAGTATTTGAAGGCAAAAAATTTTAAGAAATTTCAAAGGGATCTAATGGATTATGAGAAGGGAACCCAGTTTTCCAGCACAAATAAGCAGGTTAGGTTCAATGAACCCACAGGAACGAGGGGCAAACGCAAAAGCCCTAGATCTACTTTAAAGAGGTCTTCATCCCTTAGTTCCAATAATGAAACATCAGGTGTTGAATCATCATCTGGTACTGACCATGATACCCAGCAGCAGGGGGACTCACCCCTACCTAAGAAAGCCAACCCTTTAGACCAAGGCGGGTTGGGGGTATAGAAAGCATAAAAAGAACAGGGAATATGGATGCTATATTGGAAATGACCCGAACGTAAGCATTGTGAATAACATGTTGAATATTTCAAATGTACAATTGTCTGACATTGAAATAAAACTATTAAACAGAGGATTAAACTTTATTCCGGGGGGGGGGGTTTGTGCCGGAAGATTAACTGGCACAGGATATAATGGCTTTTTGCAGGTTGTTGAATTTAAAAATGCTTTTTAAGGATTCAGATTCTGACTCCAGGGAAGGACAATTTTTGTATCATAAATCTAAGTTTAATCCTCTCATGCACCCCCATGTGCTCATGTTCCAGACGTCAGTTCTCAAAGATCTACATGATAATTACAAGGAGATTATACCAAAACCCAACAATCTCTCAAAGACTGAACAAATGGCTTTATTGGGTTTGGTTAACAATAAAGATCTGGTTATATTGGCTGCGGACAAGGGAGGAGCAGTGGTGGTCATGAATTGGGAACAATATCATAATGAGGCCATGAGACAATTGGGGGACAAAATATATTATGTGAACATGCCCTTGGACCCTACCATTAAATTTAAAAGGGAGATTGGGGCTTTTTTGACTGAGGCCATGGAAGAAGGTATTCTCTGAGCATGAACGGAAACACTTAACAGTAAATGATCCCTCAAATCAATACATCTATTTTCTCCCAAAGATCCATAAAGATTTACAGCACCCACCTGGTAGACCAATTGTTTCAAGAAGGGGATCTCTAACTGAATCCCTATCCCAATATTTAACTTTGAAACTAAAACCATTACTCAAGTGGGTGCAGTCTAAGCTTCGTGACACCACTGAATTCCTCCAAATTATTGCCGACAACCAATTGGAACCCAGATGGTTATGTTGTTTGGATGTTTCTGCCATCTATACCAATATACCCCATGGGGCGGGCTTGATGCCCTGGAATATTGGTTGAATAAGTCAGAACTATATCCCCGGATTTAAACATTTTTATCATCAGGCTTGCTGAATATGTCCTTACGAAAAATGTCTTCTTTTATGGAGACCAATGTTGCTGGCAAATAAAGGGGACAGCGATGGGGCATCATTTGCCCCTATATATGTGGATTTTATTCATGGTTTATGTGGAAGATTTTATCATTTATGATCAATTACATAACATTTATATCAATGAAATTGATATTTGGAAGATATTTTTAGATTGTTGGATGGTATGGAAAGGGGGTGAGTTGTATTTGAAGGAGTTTATGGAATATCTAAATGAAAATAAATGGGGCTTGGAATTTACAGCTACTTTCCATCCACGGAATATTACTTTTTTGGATGTGTTGGTCACAAGGAATGATGACCACACTTTATCCACAGAGGTTTATAGAAAATTTCCCCAATACAACCCCCTTCTCCATGCCTCCAGCTATCACCCACCACACATATGCAAGAATATACCCAAGTCCCAATTTCTGAGAATGAAAAGGATATGCTCAAGGCCGGATGATTTTGTATATTACAGGGATGATCTTATCACCAGATTTCAGAACAGAGGATATGGTATGGGTCATGTTTTAAGAGCAAGCAATTTGGTATCTGGAACAGATTGGTAGGACACCCTTAAATATAAAACCAAATCCAACCATCAGAGTTCCATTATTCAACTTGTCATGACTTATGGTCGGAATACGGAGATCTTATTGAACACAGTTCAGAGACACTGGAATATTTTAAGGGTGGATGATTACTTTTCATCCATTTTGGAGGATAGATGCAAGTTCTCCTTTCAGAGAGGGAGGATCTTCGGGTCCCAGTTGGGTCATTATAAACATAGCCAAAAGCCCCTTACGGATAGGGGCCAAAGGACAATGATCGGGGATTTACTGATAGGTTGTGTGCTATGTGAGCATTGCACACATTGTAAGGTCATGAATAAAACCAAGGATTTTTCCCGTATTAATACAGGCAGTGTTTATGATATCCCATTTTTGCCAACTGTGGATCAGATTGGCTTATATATTTAATAACCTGCTCTTGCCATGCCTTTTATGAGGGAATGACATCTAGACCTCTTCGAATCCTCATCTCAGAACATTTAAGTGGCATCAGAAACAAAAAAAAACTCACTAGTGCATTATTTAAGCACACCATTAATCATCCTAATGCTACTTTTAGATTCACGGTCATTGATAACATTTCAGGTAACAGGGCTAATAAAGCCGGATGGCATGGCCTTTTAGATTCCAAGGAAAAGAAGTGGATTATTACATTGGGCACCCTGTTTTCACCTGGCTTAAATGAGCATTTGTAAATAATTAACCAATGAATGGTTTTCTTGGTTTAAGTCACATGTATTTATAGCACTTGATTTCAGTACTATAGCAAACACTGAAGAAGGCTGTCATTTTATAAGCCGAAACCTATTTGTTTGAATAAGTGCTTCATTGCTTAGTAAATTATTCCACAGTTTGTCTCAGTCTGCTTACTCTTCCATTTTGGTGATTTTGCGTTTCATTTTTGGGCCTTGCAGTTGCTTCACGTGCAGGAGTTTATTAGGTAAATTAAGAAAGCCTTAGTCTTTAGCAAGCAGTCGTGCTGCTAATAGACGAGACAAAAATGCAGTATAGCTTAGAACAGAGTCCAGTAATGAACATGTTAGTCAGATTACTGAAGGTTTTTTATATGGACACCCAACAGACAATATTATTGTGGAACTAGAAGACAAGGGGAAATTTCTTTTAAAGAAATATACATCCCACTACCATCCAAGCTTCAAAGGTGTTATATGCCAAACAAGAAAACAAATTTCTAGGAAGTATCTCTTGGAAGATTTGGCCTAAAAATACTACAGAGGAAAGCAGACCAATACAACTCAAATTCAGTAGGAAAGGTTGGGTACAACCAGAGATCTTTTTAAATTACTACAAGGTGTTTTAGTCTACTTTCCAAATATTCCTAAATGGAAGATTTCAAAGCCAACTTACTTCATGGCAAGAGGTCACAAACAAATGTGTTTTACAAACCAAACAAGGGTTATGTAATTGAATTTATTATTTATTGACACTGGTTTTTCCAGAAAAATCTTACTAAGCCAAAAGTGCCCATTTTCAGTTGAGGCCTGGGGAGGAAAGCTCCAGATACAGCCCAAATTACATGATTTATAGTATACAAGGATATCTAATATAGTTTACATTATACATATGAGTAAATAGTTTCAATAAAAAGGTTTGCTACGATAGAAGAGATAATAAGCAGGGAATTGTATACAGATATTAGAAAGAAAGGATGGAAGAGAAAAATTGAATAGGTTTTACAAGGATTGTAAAAACAGATCTGAAATAGTGTGCTGAAGAGAAGAGGAAGGATAGGTGGGGTCTAAACAGGCATGACGACATTAAAGAGGGAAGTAACCAGGAATATACAAACATAAAGATTACTAGAAAGGAGTGCATTTTGGAAATCACAAACGCAGCTTGATCTGTAGGCACCTACACAACAAGAACTGTATGTGATGTATCCTGCCAAGGATTATATCTCCAGTCTACAAAGCTTTAGACTTCTTCATGCACTCTACACCCACCCTTAGCAAAAGAGGACATTCAGGTATAAGAAGGGTGTATGACATCAATTTTCTTGCCCAAAATTGGGAAGATGAAGCCTGAAGCTCTACAACTTATTTAAAACTGGTACAGATTGTCATGAGGGCAAAGGTAAACTTAGGTACTCCACTCCAGCCTGGGAAGAGTAGGAAAGAAAAGAGGAAAGGTAAGAGGTGGCTAATACAACTTTACTGATTTAATCAAACTGTTATAAGTTAACTTACCAGACTGTACTATGTTCTTCAATAGATCACCATTGCAATAGCCGTAACTATTCAAGATGAGTGACATAGCTTAAGAGGAATGGGTGGATGAAGAAGGTCCAAAGTTTAGAATGCTTTGTAGTATGGCTGTTGCAAATCCTTCTCCCAATCTGAAGACAGAGTCGAGCTTGCAGTGCCAAGTAAAGAAATGTACAGAAGACCAAGTAGCCACCCCTAGGAGACCTAGAGTTCACCACTTTCCAAAAAGCGCTAGAAGCAGCCACCGAGAGGGGCTTATTGTTGAAGGGGATGCCCGAAAGAGACTATTTTTAGAACCTATGTATGTTTCCAGAAATGAAGGCATCAGGAAACATTGCCTGCAGGGGTGGGTGATGCAAGATAGTTATTGAGATTTTTTTTTTAAAGTAGGGCCCTTGAGATCTGAGTCTCCTTTTCTTTTTGAAGGACCCTGCCATTATTTTACTTGTATTGTTGCTTGGAAGGCTTTGGGTAAGAGGATTTAAAAGGCTTTCAATAAATGGACCAGAGGAAGAAGGGTAATTATAGAGGACATTAAGACTTGTTTGACTCATTGCATCAATTTCATCTTCTATTTCTTTAATACTTCACCTAAAAATGCTCGAGTAAATGATGCCTATCAAGAGGTACATTCAGTAGCTGAGCCTTACTATCATGTGGGAAATTCTATAATCTAATCCATGCGTTCCTGTTCATTATTGTTCCTGTAGCATCAGCTGAGGATGCAGCCATCTCTGTGTCATAGTTACAGTTAACAATACTTGACCTGAGAGACAGAGTTTACTACTTCCAACAGGGAAGATTTATAGTCAGAGTTTGGTATAGAAGTTAGGATTTGCTGCATGTAAGCATAAATAGAAACTTGGATATGCAAGTCTTTCAATATAAAAATGGAAGATGTATAAACATATTTTCCAAACTTATCAAGTGAATGATTATCTTTGTCATTTGGTACATGGTCAGAAGCAGGAAAAAGCCTTAGAATATCAATCCCCATCAAAGAAATTATAGCAATGCCAGCCACTGGGTTTTTTGAAGGAATTTGTAGATGTGTCAAGCACACTGTAAAATATGTCAGGTCTCTTAGAATGTAGGAAAAGAGATGCAGCAAAGGCATTCTCTAAGGCTCATATGACATGAGGGATAGCTATTGGCTTTGGAGAGGCATACTTAATCTTTTCTGTTATTCTGACACCACCTTACTCTCTCATTTGAAATATTCTTTCACTTTAGAAATTGTATCACCAAAAGATATTTCTTCATTGGACAGGACTAGAGAGAGTAAAACTCCACTGCCAATCATGAGTGGACAGGTGAGCCTCTGTTGTGACCCCTAACTGGGAAAAAGCCGAAAGAAGAAGAAGGCGGGACTACAGAGAGGATGTCTTCAGTTTCAGACTCATTAACGCATGGGGAAGGATGACAGTGAAGTGTAGACCAGGTCCTCAATATCTGATTCAGAAAAAATTTCTGCTGAAGCGGGGGGGGGGGGGGTCTTTTTCTTTTGAATGGGATAGAAACTAAAACAAAGGCTGGAGGGAAACTGGAATGGGTTAAAAAGGTCTTGGACAAAACTATGCCAGTGTCTCTATGAAGTATTTGATTAGGGGTGGAAGGAGGAGATGAATGTTTTGTTTTTCAGCCCTCTATTTATGGGAACTCCAATTTTAAGGGGAGAATCCAAGGTGGACCACCATCAAGGATCTGGCAACATCTCCTCCTTCACCGAAACTTGGTGAAACCTCTATCCTGAGAGAGAGTAATTCTAGGTTTTCCATTCTCAGCAATAGCCTGACGTGCAATCTGATAGGACGTGCTTAAGTCACAAACCTTTGTGATGACCAGGAGAGTTGGACTGATGGCCTGACAGCTGTGAAAACGTCTCAGTTGAGTCATCCATCTCAGACCACCTAAAAGAGGGGAAGTCTGAGTTACTTTAGAAACTTGTTTTACAATTTTCTTTGGGGGGGGGGTGCACTGAATAGGTCAGTCACCATGGTTTCTCATACTAATTCCCAAAGATACTTATTTTCAATTACAGTTTTAAAGAATTTAATGTACCCATAGTTTTAAGAGTAAATGAAAAGTAAATCTGACAGGACCTTGTTCTGTGTTGATCCTCTAAAAAAAAAAAAAGTGAAGAATGGGCATCCTTATAGGTTTAGCATATGAACATTTACCCTTCCTGACGGGCATAAGCAATTTTCATACACACTTTTCCATGAAGAGGAATATCTCCATTGGGGATTCTTATCTGCCTAAAGTTGTAACTGAATCCAAATACTGAAACTCTTGTCACTACGTTGATGAGAATTGTGCATAAATGTTTATGCAGCAAGAAAGTTCTGATTTTTGGTATGCCATTATGTCCCTCTTATACCAAACCATACTCTCGCACTAAGTTCAGATTACAGTACATCATGATGAAGCCCAAATTTAGTAGACTGGTCAGACATCCTATACAGTTATGGCTACTGCCAAAGTGATCTAATGAAGAACATCTGTCAGGTGTGAAGACATTCATAAATACAAAATTATCCAGAAGGGTGACTATGAAAATTAATTCCCTATATCAGGGTCTTGCATAGCAACCCTGTGTATGGAAGTATTGTGCACTATTATCGGTTAGAGTGTTTTAAATCTATTTAATTTCATTGCTATTTATTGGCAGTGTTTGCATGGGTTGGCGCTCAGTTTACCAAAACTATACAGAGTTTAACAACTTGCAACTGATCGGCTGTGTTATCCGAAGCATCCACTGCTTTTTACTGCCAAATAAGTACCATTTTTACTTGATTTGCACTTATATTGTTTTTTTTTTTGCTGTGTGCTGTTATTTTTGAACTGTACTTTTACTGTATTTTGCTGTTAGCTGCACTTTTTAATCTTGCATAGACTTGGTTCAGATTTCCTGAACCCAGTCTGTTTTTGCAGTTTCCCAGCACTAAATCCAGCTTTCCTCCACAAAAGAGGGCCTCCCCTGCACCCTTGTGAGAGAAGAGTGTAACTAAGGGACCCACCTGAGTGATGATTGTTGGCCCAGAGCCCAGTCTCCTGTCTTGTGTGCTATCATTGGTCAAAGTGTTTTAAATCCATTTAATTTTGTTGCTATTTATTGCCTGTGTTTTGGCTCACTGCCATGCAGTGGGGGTTATCATTGGGGGTTATAGACACAAAGTCCCAGACAGATAGATTTTCCCTTAGTCAACTGCTTCTGTTCCATTTGAGGTTTCTTGCTGTTGTGCCTCCTTGCCCGAACAGACACCCAGCTGAGCCTCTGAGGTACCTACACAATTCTTGCCCACTAAGCCTCTCACAGTTTAAAAGTTTTTACTAATCCCTCAACTATGCCTGGTCCTTTAGTACTCTCCCCTTACTGATCAAAGTACTGTACCTAGCATTATGGATGGGCAATTTCCCACCATTTCTCCAGCCAGCCTGGTTGGCACGGGCATCCTGAGGCAATGTAGCGATTGCCTCATACACTGACAATCCATTACTTCTATTTCACACAAATTCAATATGGGAAAGATGAATCTATATTAAGAATCTAGAATCTATGCTCTCCTGCTCACAAATCAGCATATCAGATACTAAGCAAGTTGCCAGCTCACACACGTAACCTCTTGCACTAACCATGTGCACAACACCTAAACTCAGATATGCGGAAGTACTCACCAGAAGGCTAAAGATCACAGGCCTCCAAAACATAAGCATGCTTCACTTAATATAGTACCAGCTGAACACAGTACATACAAAAACACATGCACTAGTGTCTCACCAAACAAGGCCCTAAGGCAAAACACAGAATCTAATGTTTTGATCATAGGTGACTCCATTGTGAGAGACACACACATGTCCCACTCACCAGCCTGGATAAGGAGAAAGTCATGGTCAGCTGTCTGTCAAATGCCAGGATCCACTATATCATACAAGCACTTAAGTCTCTCATTAACAGGTGTTGTTATGACTCTGTCATAGTCCATGTTGGTGTGAATGATGGGATGTACCTCTCTGGACTGGTTTACTATCAAAATTTCAGATGGCATTCACATGAACTGAGAATGGTTGAAAGGCTAATTTCCAGTTCACGGAAGGCTGAACCAAAAATGGTCAACTCCACAACAGTGAATGCTAGTGTGCATTCGATGTTATGAGATCGACATTCTGTCTGGAGAGTGCGGTACAGTGGGGATCGGGAAATGTACCCATTTCCTCACTGGTGTGTGATCTTGGAGTTTGTATATATAGTTAGCAGGGGGTATGGGGGGCATAGCCCCCACATAGTGGTGCAGGGAGGCTTGCCCCCTTGCAAAATGTTAGTTGGAACTGACTGGAAGGCAAGGTATGCTGGGTAATGGCCACTTTGTCAAATAGGGACAGGTCAACATTACAAGTTTCATTATTTTTGCCTTTCTGATGTTATGGAAATCAAGATTTAAGTTTGATTTTGTAATACTCCGCATAAAGTGCTTTCAAGGTTTCAATAATAAATACTCCGGACTACATACTATATGAAGAGACATGGCTGAACTCTCTTGTCTGTCCCAGGTTGGTAAGTCCCTAGCCTAAAGCAACATTCTACCTTCACCTAGGATGATGCCACAGTACAGACAAATAAATGATTGACCAACAATTAGCTTAGTTTCTGCTGTCATTCCAAGGGGGTCCAGTACCTGTTAACCTGGGATGACATGGTTGATAGACCACAGTGCTTTGCCATAGACAGTCTTCACCTGTCACCTCTTGGCTTTTAGTTACCGGCTAAGACACTTGCCTCCCCCATGGTGCCTTTTTTAGTCACAAGAACAAAATTCCCAACATAAACATATCCTCAAAAAACATCCTCAAGGTTATGCTGCTAAATGCTAGGAGTCTAAATCTGAAACTGCACTCACTGGAAGTATTCCTCACTTTGGAAGATCCAGATGTCTGTGCAGTCACAGAGGCCTTGTTCAAGGCCATGAACAGCACCCCGGCCATGCTAGGTTAAAATGCCTTCACACGTTCAGACAAAATAAATGCATAAATATTAAAGGAGGAATATCAGTATTCATCAAAGATAAATTCACCTCTAGATTGGTTAAACAGAACAATTCTCTACAGTTACACCAAGTGCAAATAACTGTAGGAAGGACCCCCTCCAAGTTACTGTCAGCTATAGGTTCCTCCCTCCATGAACCATGATATCCACACTGTTTACTGGGATCTACATGAGTCACTCAAGCTACAACCAAACACTCAGTTATGGATGACTTCAACTATCTGTTTACAGATTGGGTGAACATGTATATATGTATTAAAAAGTTCACCCAAAGATCCTTGGACTTCATTAACTCCAATGCCTTGGAACAGATAGTTGGCACCCCCACAAGAGGCCCAAACATTCTTGATCTGGTACTCACCAACATGGGTGATTGTTGCACCATCACAAGTATGCGACCCTCCCTGGCGACATCTGATCATAAATCAGTCTTGTTTGAAGTAACAATTACATCAGACCCCCACCCCCCCAAGAAATTAAGTTAAAAACTTCTCCAAAGCCAACTAGTCTCTTAAGTGATGGCATTAAGAGCTTCAAAGTTCCTGTCCCCTCTGATAGCAAGGGCACCTATACTGGGATATACACCAATGCTCTGTATAAACACCTATACAATTCATAGTGAATTAAAGAATAGATCTCAGAAAGTATAAACAATTCTTTAAACTGTTATGTTATGTTTAAGTATATAAGCTTCTTTTCATGTTTTAAATGGTTTATGAAGAGTACAGGTTAAGCCTTTATATGCACATTTTATATGCATTATATTTTTAAACGCATATTTTTAATTGCATTATATTTGATTGGCTAATAGAAGAGGTGTGACTGTTTCATAATGGTTATAAATTGCTCAGATGTATTTTAGTGTATGGCTCTGATGTCATTGTCTTGATGAAAGCGCTAAACCATACTTTGTGTTTTTTGTTTTTTAAATTATCTTAATAAAAGTGGATTGAAGAATTGGACCTGGTCCCTTGGAGCTCCTGGCTTTACTTTCTATCTATACAGTTGTACTGACTCAGCTATACCTGATAGGACCAAAGCAAGATCTTCTAGAAAAAACAAGCCTACCTGGTGGACATCTGCCATAAACGGGTTATATAGTAAGAGAAAGGAAACTTTTCTCTAGGAACATGGAATGGTCTCAGAATTGGAAGCACACCCTTCTCAGCTTGAACAACAAATTAAGACATCTTGTAAGGTCCTCTAAAGCAAACTATGAATTTAAATTAGCATCCCTAGCTAAGAATAACCATTAGGCATTCTTTAGCTACATCCAAAACCTTAAAGAAAAAGCCCAGATTTGCACTAAACTTATAGTAAATGGTACCACATATACTGAACCCGTAAAAATAGCCAACCTGCTAGCAGAAAGGTTCAGTGAAAATTTATACCCCTGTCCCCACCACATATACCCCAAAACATTCCTACCACCTGTTCTCCACCTAGTATCTCTAAAGAGCAGGTCTTAACCGCTTACTCCAGGACCAAAAATACAGCATTTATGGGACCTGGTAACATCACAGGCTGCATTCTAAATGGTTTAAAACATGTTAGCAACATCATTGAATACTTTTTTTAACCACAGCCTAAGCACTGGTTTTGTCCCTGTTGAATGGAAGACAGATACTATGATCCCCTTCCACAAAAAGGGTGCATCCACTGACCCTGGAAGTTAAAGGCCATGGAGAGAATCTTCATGGACCTTAACAAAGATGCAGGAGACCTTCAAACCTTAGACCCAATCCAGTTTGGTTTTGTTAAAGGGAAATTGTAACTGTTGAATATGGTGGACTTTTTTGAGAAAGTCACCAGAACCCTGGATGAAGGCATATCTGTGCATACAGTCTACCTAGGCTTGGCCATGGCCTTTGACATGATCTCCCACTCAGGCATCATTGAAAAACTCACTCAGCTGGGGATCAGCCCATATATTGTTAGGTAGGTTGCAAACTGGCTCACCGACAGAACACAAAGTCAAAAATAGGGAATTCCACTTCCATTAGCAGACACATTACCAGTGGTGTTCCACAGGGATTGGTGCTAGGGTCCCTATTTGGAATCTACTTCAGAAGTACAGACAAAAACAAAAGGTCTATGCCTGACAAAGTTTGCTGATGATTGCACTTTGGGTGTGCTCACTCAGTGAGTCCCCAAATGATGTCAACATTCTACAGGAAAGACTTGCAAACCAATGACTGGTGCCAGAGCCATGGACTTAAACTCAATGCAAAAAAATGCATTATCTCCTTCGGCAAGGAGGATGTCCCTGCAAATTACCATATTAACACCACCCTAAGCTCTAAATCAGTGGTGAGAGATTTAGGCACACAAGTTGACAGCAACCTTACCTTTAATCACCATGTCTCCACAGTGGTTAGGAAGGCCTTCTACATACCTCACCTCATAAGTAAAGGCATAGCTTTCAGAAATAAAGAGGTTATAACCCTACCATACTTTTCCCTCATCAGGTCATTAATAGAGTACAATGCTCCCTTTGGTATGTACCTTACCAGGCACCTGCAGCAACTGGAAAGACCTCAAAGGTTTCTCACAAGGAGAATTCAGGGTCTTCAGCACATGTCACATGTGGACAGATTTAAATCCATGTCACTGTAATCAGTTTCATATGGAATACTCAGAAGCGACCTGTGCCTCACATATAGGGCAACCTCTGGTCCTGCCTTAATGGAAATGCTGCACAATTCGTAAGTCAAATGGTACATGATTCCCACACTCTAGGGACCTTAGCCTGGCCTGTGACATCAACAAGATTTGCTGGAGAGACAGATATGTCTCACAGAAGTTACCTCTCCTGTGGAATACACTTCCAATTCAAGTTAAACAGAGCTCCTTGTTGACCCTATTTAAACATAACTTGGAAGATTGGATGGCAAAACACAAATTCAACCCAGAGGTTTCATCTCTGTCCTTCTTGGATAGGGGCAGTAGGTGCTGATTTAGACCAACTTGTAAATAGACCATATCTTAGGCCCTATAGGGAACAAGGGTTGAACTTGGCTAGGCTTATAAGGGTACTAGGGCCATTAGCCTAGTAACCTCCAATGATCTTATGAAGGTGTCTATATTCACATTCTAATAAAACTGCCTCACAGCAGATGCAATAGAATTATGCACTACCTCTCCAGATCTTTATTATGCAGCACAAAATGAAAATCAGAAAATAGAATTCAAGACTGTGTTAGGAAAAGGAAGGGGAGGCAGATATATTACAGATGATGGACCTACTCATCTACATAGGTCATTATGGTAATACCTAACTTTTGCATCTGGTACAAGGTCCACCCTCAGTAACAGTAGAACTGAGTCCCAGGCACATTCTCATGGGCAGTCTCCAAACTATTACTTGGAACTAGTAATCACATTAAGCTTAATAAAGGTATTCAGTGTAGACCAGAGTTGCTGCTGATGCACAAGTATCATCTTTAGCTACATTATGGAGAAAAACCTGTGAAATGGCCACTGCTCTAATAGAATATCCTGTTGGATTAGATGATGATGCCTTGTATATATATATATATATATATATATATATATATATATATATATATATATATATATATATATATATATATATTGCAGTAGAATTTAAATTATAGTTATGTACTTACCATAACAATAGATCTGTGCTATCTCATTCTCATGTGGTTCAATGTTTAGGTAGACTGATCCAACCACAGTGCATTCTAGAGAGCTTTGAATCAGAGACACTGACTCCTCTCCTGCCCACAATTCTCACTGTCCAAAATTACCTCAGGTGGAATTTGCTAACTATTCTACTCATTTAGAAAAAAACTACCATGGAATGAAATAATTTAAATAAGCTACGCTTGGAAAGATGACCTTAAATAGACAGGGTCTTGGTTGAGGTGTTCCAAGAACCAGAAAACTGTATATGGCAATTTGGAAGGGGGAAGGAGGGAGGGATGTTGCACTGATCAAAAAATAGACAAAACATATCTATCATTATGGTGAAGTACATAACTGATATCCAGTATCTATTTTCATACAATTTAACATTTGGGACAGATTCCCAAGCTGCTTAAAAGGACCTGGGTTGTCTCATTGAAGGACTTTCCTGAGAATGGCAGAGCCAAAGAAATGAGCAAGTTCTTGGTTGCACATCCAAGATGTAATGAGATGTGATAGTGTAAAGTGTTAACCAAGATATCCTTCTATTCTCATGTTGCAGTATTCTCACTGTAGGATCCACCATCTTAGGTGACCTGAACATATGGCTCCTATGCAAAAGCTTAAGCCTGGTCGCTGCTAGTGCATGGGACATCACATGCAGGGCCATAAACCATGGGCCTTAAATGTGACGCCTGCATGCACAGACCTCAGAACTTTGCCACAGTTGAACATCAGCTTGCTCGCTTCACTCCATGCTTTAGAAGATGTCTAAAGATGAGTACCCATTAGGGAATTTTCTATTTGCTCATGGGTTTAGGTTGCTGTTGCTCCCTTTCAAATAGCCGATGTTATCTAGAAAGGGTAAATGTAAGTGGGGCCACTAGATTCTGCACAAGGATTCTCATGAGCTTTGTTTGTTTTGCTTAGGCCAATCACCTGTAGCTTTTGCCAGTCGTTCATCCTTAAAATTATTTATAGTCATCTGGCAGCCATGAAACTTTTCCTGGAAAACCTGTGACTAAAGTGATTAGCCTTAGGCATGGATCCTGAGTCGGTCATCCAAGTGGAGCCACCTAAAAAGAAGGCCAAAGTTGCAAGGCCTACTGTAGCTACCCCTCTGATGTAGGACATCCCACCAGCTACTGGTCTAGGGGCTGAGAGATGTCCAGAAGAAGTGGCGACTTCAGCGGGTACCTTTGTGGAACCCAGCCTAGAATCTCCAGTCGGCACATCCTTGGAGGTTATTCTGATGTCGGCTTCAGTTGATGTCGAGTGGGAACTGGGCTTCACTGGACAGCCACCCACAGTGCCAGAGCAGGATTGTTCTCCCACAGGCCAGACGCTCGATCCTAGGCCTGCTCCTTCTCTATCCACCACTAAGACCACACCTCTTAAGAGGAAGCAAAAAAAAAAAAACAAACATATTACTATTTCAACTGAAGACCAACCAGACTGGCAAACGTTCTCTCAGTCTTTGGTACAGGCCTTTATGGCCCTTAGGCCTACAGCTTCTCTTGCTAGTACTTTGCCTACTCTCAGCCCTAGGCCAACTTCAGTTTCTTCCATTCCACCTATTCAAACTGAGGAGGAAGATTCCTCTTCCTCCTCTTCAGATGAATCTTTGACATATACACCCCAGCTTGCTTCTACCCTGGACTACTACTCCCCAGATGAGGACTCCATGGAAGGAGACTCCCCAGCTGAAGATATTTCCTTTGGGGAAACTAAATTCAAAATGAGGGAGTATTTCAAATGGGATGCCACGTAGATGGATGAGGTTCAAAAGAGGTGCTTTGAACTGCTTCAAATAGTCACCTTCCCCTTCTGCAGTCTCCCCTGTGATTCCAACTTACCTGGATGCATTTGCCACAGCCTCCAAGACCCCTGAATCACAGCCCCCAGCACCCAAAAGACCTGACAGGTTTTATAAAGTCCCTGATGACCACAAGTACCTCACCAAGCCTCTTATTGGCAGATCATGAAGTCATTGCAGTGGCCCCAGGTAAACATCCAGACAAATTCCCTCTTCCTCCCTTCTGCCATCTGACAAGGACAGTAAGGTCATGGACAGACTAGGAAAAAAGATTCACACTTCTTACACACTAGCCTTCAGAGCACTCAATTATCAGACCCACATGGTCAAATATGCCCTAGACTTTGTTTCCCAGGCAACTTCATTACTTTCTTCCCTGACTCACCTAACAAAACACAGGTAGCATCTAAGCTCTCTCATTAGCAGCACAGTTTGTCGGATGTATTCTATAAAGTGCATCTATGATGCTGCTTTGGCTTCAGCCAGATCTACTGCTTCAGCTTCTGTTCTGCACAAATATTCCTGGCACAGACTACAGCCACTACCTGATGATTTTAAAAACAAAATCTTGGATGCACCCTATGACAATAAGTTCCTGTCTGGCAAACAGTCTGCTGAGCTGTTCAAAGCCTCCAGGAAAGAAAGCAAAGAACTTCAGGACCTCAAACATTTATTGGTCTCACCTATTCCAAAATTCTATAGAAACTACCTAGCCAAGCCCACCATTGTATGGAGGGCTCCTGCCCCATCCTCCTCCTCTTTTTCGAGGCACAGGAAAGGATCCAGAAAGGCTGCTTCCCCAAGGACAGCCCCTTCACAACCCACCCCCAGGCAGCCCTTTCCAGATAGAAACAACAGTGCCTGACTCCCTAAGCCACCTGCCCCTCTCCACATGCCTTTCTCACTGTCTACCCATTTGGAAGGAGGTCACCTCAGACTGCTGGGTCTTATCAATAGTGGAAAAAGGGTACTTTAGGACCTGGCAGGAAACACCCCTTCCACAAGGCATACCATTCCCTCCAAAAAAAATCTACATCAAATCCCTCAGATCATCCAAGATCTACTCTTGCAAGGGACCATAGAAAGGGTCCCCTCAGGCCAAAAAGGTCAGGGGTTCTACTCCAGACTTTTCCTAGTACCACAAAAAGTGGCCCTTGTGGACCCATTCTGGACTTGGCCCTTGTAAATCCCTTCCTGCAGGTCCCTTCTTTCAGAATGTTATCCTTCCAAACCCTTCTTCCACTGCTGCCACCCAGGCCATTCATGGACATTTTGGAACTGAAGGAGGCATCCCTCCACATTCCCATACACACAAACTACATAAGGTATTTATGATTTGCTGTACTTTCCTCACACTTTCAGTTTACTGCCTTGCCCTTTGGTTTATCTACTGCACCAAGGGTCTTCACAAAGTGTCTAGCCCCAGCAATAGCCTACTGCAGAACAAAGGGCATACAAATTTACCCTTACCTGGATGACCTACTCATTATAACAGAAGAGGAAATTACTCTCAGGACCCACTTAAAATTCACTATGTCCCTGCTTCAGACCTTGGGGTTCACTTTCAACCCAACAAAGTCCTCCCTCACCCTAACCCAAGACCAAACCTTCTTGGGCTGCAGGATAAGAGCAGACCTGATGAAGGTCTTCCTTCCTCAGGACAAAGTCTACTCCCTAACCAACTTCTTCCAGGAGCTACTTCTGGTCAACCACATTTCTGCCAGGCAGTTCCTCTGTCTTTTGGGCCTTATGGCAGCTACACTTCCTATGCTACCCCTAGTCAGGCTGCACATGAGAAAGTTCCAGTGGTACTTAAAAAATGTATGGTCACAGCACAATCATCCTCTGGAATTTCAGGTGTACTTCCTACCCTGCCTAAAGACAGAGTTGAGGTGGTGAAGCCAACAAGTAAACCAGAATCCAGGCTTACCGCTGCAACTCACTAAACCGGCACAATGTATCCACCCAGATGCCTTGGATCTAGGGTGGGACACCACTATGAATGGCCTCAAAGTGCAGGCTTAATGGGACCCCTCTCTCCAGAAAAGCACATCAATGTGAATGAGATGACTGCTCTCCTTCTAGCCCTACAGATCTTCCTTCCGCTTATTCAGCCAGGCCCCCTCAAAATCTTCACAGACAATACAACTGTGATGTGGTACATCAACAAACAGGGGAGACCAGATCCTATTTACTCTGCAGGCTTGCAATACAGGCATGGGAGTTAGCCACCCAGTACAGTGTCACCCTACAGGCAGTCTACATTATATCCCAAGACAACCATCAGGTGGATGCCCTCAGCAGATCCTTCTCTCAACATCACGAGTGGATGTTACACAGAGATGTGTTCTTAAACATTGTCCACCAGTCAGGCATACCACAGATAGATCTGTTTGCTTCCCCTCAGAACAGACAACTCCAGCTATTCTGCTCCAGAACACCCTCCTCACTAGCTTGGAGAGTGGATCCCTTTTTGATTTCTTGGAAGGGACTGTTCCTTTATGCCCTCCTATCCTTTCCACTCATTCAGAAAGTCCTACTGAAAATCCAGAGCAACAAGCCAAAAATCTTGCTGGTGACTCCCTATTGGCCAAGGCAGCATTGGTTTCCCCTTCTTCTATTTCTTGCCAAGGGCAAGCACCACAAGTTACCTCACAAGGTGGACCTGCTTACACAACAGAAGGGATCTCTGATACATCAACATCTGGAAACACAACCTAACCCTGTGTGTGATAAACTATTAATCCCTTTCAGACACCTGTACTCAGAGGACATGCTATCTATCCTGCAGGAGGCCAAGAAACCTAGTACCAGGAGATCCTATATTTCCAAATAGAAAAGGTTCTCCAGTTGGTGTCTCCAAATGCAACTAGACCCCTGCCAAGTGGATGCACCCTTAGTTCTAGCCTGTATGTGTGAGCTCCTAAAATCAGAACTTTCATACTCTTCATTGAAAGTTCACTTGTCAGCCATTTCAGCCTGGTTACCTATGGATACATACCCCTACTTTCCAGACTGGTGGTCAAACTTTTCCTGAAGGGGGCTCTCCATGTAAGACCAACGAGAAAACCTATCCTCCCTTGGGACTTGAACTACATACTAGAAAAACTCACCATTGCCACCTTTGAATGGCAAGCTCTGCCTTTCTGCAGATGTGTACCTGGAAGACTATCCTATTAGTAGCCCTTACTTCAGCTAGGAGAGTCTCTGAGCCACAAGCTGTCATGGCATCCCCACCCTACACTATCTTTCACAAAGACAGGGTAACCCTTCACACAAATCCCTCCTTCCTGCCCAACGTGGTCAATGAACTGTCCCTCAACCAGTCTATTCATTTACCCACCTTCTTCCCTTCACCCAAAATGACAGTGAGAGAATGCTCTATTTCCCTTGATGTCCACAGACAAGATTTTACCTGGACAAGACCAAGAGCATTAGTAGGTCCAATCAGCTATTTGCATCCTTTCACCCCAGAGCCCTAGTGAAAGCTGTATCCAAACAGACAATATCTTCCTGGATACGAAAAACTATTACCTTCTGCTACTCCTTTCATGGCAAAGACTTACCCTACAATGTTAAAGCACATTCTACTAGAGCAGTGGCCTCCTGAGGAGTCTTCCTCAAAGGCCTGGATATGGCCACCATACTAGAGACAGTCAAATGGTACTCTGTGCATACCTTTACCAAACATTATAAATTGGACACTATAGCCAGAGTCAGGGCAGGATTTGCAAGGACCATCCTCCATGGCTTCCTGGAGACTGCTACTTCTTCCTCCACCCTTTTCTTATCTTGAGCTGTGGTACTCTCCCACAGTGAGAATACTGCAACATGAGAATAGAAGGGCACAGATTAGTTGTGTAAAATCTTGCCATAACCATAGATGTCCTTCTCTTTCATGTTGCTGAATTCCTGCCCTCCCTTCTGTCCCCCTTAATCACATTTACCCTCTCTGGATGGCATCTTGCTTGTTCTCCTTAGACTGTGTGTGCTGATGTCACATGTAAGGCCAATGGTTTATGGCCCTGTGTGTGATGTCCCATGCACCTAGCAGCAACCAGATTTAAGCTTTTGCATAGGAGCCAGACATTAGGGTCGCCTGAGGTCGAGGATCCCGCAGTGAAAATACTACAACATGGAAGAGAAGGGCATCTATGGTTATGGTAAGATTTTACACAACTAATCTTTGCTGCTGTACAAATGTCACTAATAGGAACACTCTTCATGAATGCTGTAGAGGTAGTAATTGCCTGGATGGAATGATCCTTAGGTTTTGAATGCATAGCCCATTCTGGAGTTTTAAAAAGAACAAAGGAAATGCAGTCAACCAACCTGTTAAAAAGTAGAACTTTTGGCAAACAGTGTCCCAAATTTGGTTTAGAAAGACAGATGATCAGATTTTCTAATATTTTGAATTGGTGTTAAGTAAAACCTATGTAATTTGAGAACATCTAATGTATGAAGCAAATGTTCTCCTTTACTCCAGTAATTTGGAAAAAAATACTGATAAATCAATGTACTGATTCAGATTGGCTTCAGATTAAACTTTTGAGAGAAAGTTAGCATTTATTCTGCTCTAGTAACAAATTCTTATTTACAAACAAGTCAAGTAATGTTGCACCAGACTTGCTCTACTCCCAATACGTTGCTAAACTTTGGAATAGCATCCCTACACAAATAAAACTCTCCAACAAACTCAGTAATTTTAAACCACTGCTTAATCAACATATTAACCAGTCCTGGTCCTGCACTTGTTCATCACAAGGTTAAGACTGTGTTCACAGTAAATTACTCCAAATACTCTCCTTAATCAGAATGATCTCAAACTTTTGAAATGGCAAAAAAATGTATCTAACTACTGCTGTTGCTACTAAGTTGCACATGGGCTTTATCTTAGTAACTTCCACCTCTCTAAAATCTTAGAATGTATAAATGTAAGTAGAAATGTAACTACTCTCTAACTGGAATTTAGTATAATGCAACATAAGCAAATGGAGTTTTCTCCCCAAGCTTCCACTGAAGATGAATATTACCCAGTCAGACTTTCCTGGTCAACAGACAAATAAATAAAATAATTTTCCATGACACTCTATCTTTATGGAAGATGAGACAGGGTTGGTTGCATCAAAGTGCTTGTAATTCCGAAACTCATCTAGCAGAGGTAATGGCAGTTAGAAAGTATTTTCCTAGAAAGAAACTTCCAGGTTCAATAGGTTTCCGAGTCAATGACTGGAGAAGCAATGTGACATTCCATGGTTCTTGAATGGCAGGCCTCAGTAAAAAAAAAAGTTCATTTCAGGAAAGCTTTGGCTATCCTAAGAGAAGCAATGGTCAAATCATAAAGGCCTGTGTGAAAATTTGAAATGGCAGCCATCTGAGCTTTGATACCAGAAAAATTGGAACCCTGGTGGAAACATTTTGAAAGAAATTCCAGTATCGATGGAAGAGGGGCAGATAAAGGATCTAATCCTTTTGATGATGGCCAAATAGAAAATCTTTTCTGTTTTTATAATTTTTTCTGGTCAATTCCTTTAGAGAAGTAGATATTGTGTACTACCAGAGAAGGCAGCCTGACATCTCTGGCTATTGTTAAAGTTGGAGAAACCATGTGGTTACTTTTAGGGTTTCTAAATCTGGTAGAGGCATCCTAGATGGGTAACACAAGAGATCCAGAATGGGTTCCTGCACCCAGGAAGGGTGCAACAAATGAGGCCATAGGAAGGGGAACCAAACCTGCCGGGGCCATAATGGGGTAATGAGGATCACTTTGGTCTTGGACTTCAAGGTTTTCTGCATAAATTTTGTCAAGAGAGGAATTAATGGAAAAATATAGAGGAGACCTAGTGTGAACAAGAGCATCTTTCAGTGACTGTCCCTGTAGAGGGATGAGGGCAAAGTAATTTCTGCATTTGTCAATTAGGAGGCAAAGATGGTTATAGCACCTGAAAATCTCTGATACCACTATCTGTGAGACCACTTGTGAGTTAACAAGATAGACCTGCTCAGCCTGTCCACTAGAACATTCGCCATCCTGGAAATGTGCTTTGCTACCAGAAAATGATGGAAAGACGTTACCCATAGACAGACTCACATAGCCTCCAAGCAAAGAGGATATGAACGTGTAACACATTACTGACATATTGTCTGAATGGAAATCCCACTCTTGGGTATGTAGTCCTGGAAAGCCTGCAGTGCTAGGAGAACTGCTCTCATCTCCCAAGATATTCACGTGAAGTTTGGCCTCTGCAGATGACCAAGTACTTTGAATGGTCTTCCCCTCAAAATGCCCCCCACCCTAGAAGGGAAGTGTCCATGGTTACTGTGGCCTGGGGAATTGGTGAACAATAGTGTCTTCTTTCTGCAACTGATGGAGAAGATATCCATCGACTTATGTGGTTTCTGCATATCTGAATGAGACAAATTCTGGCATGGAGAGGATGAAGACACTGTGACCATTGCACTGACAGTTTGTTTTGTGAGCAGGGATGCTGAACTACCTGAGAAGCCACCAGCCTCAATAAAAGTATTCTTGCCATTGGAAGTTTAGCCATTTGTTGAACTGTGTTAATCTGACATCCTAATATGTTGGGTCTGGGTAGTTTGCTCTTTGTATGATTGACAGTGATTCCTAACTGATCTGCAAGATGTAGTATTAATGCTTGGTGCTGTAGTAGATCCTTCCAGGTAGTAGTTAGGAGCGAATTGTTAAGATATGGAAAGACTTGTGGTTCCCTACAGTCATGTGTGAGCTGCCAATACTGCCATAATCCTGGTGAATACCCACGGGGACTCTGGTGAGACTGAATGGTAGTGCTCTGAGTTGGTAATGATTGACTCCCAGCTGGAAAAGGAGAAATCTCCTGGATCACCTTTGAAATTTTATAGGGTATTAAGCACCTTGAAGATCTATACAGCACATCCAGTCATCCTACCTCAAGAAAAGTAATATGGACTGTGCTGTGATCATCTGGAATTTTGTCTGTTTGACAAACTGACTGAGGTCCATTATTGGAATGTGGTCCACTGTCTTCTTTGGAATTAAAAAGTACCTGGAATAGACTTTGCAATCTAACTGGTCTGGGGGTGGGGGACTGTTGGATGACTCTCTTTTTTTTTTAGCAACTTTTAAACTTCTGTTGCTGGAGAGCCCAACTGATTGGATGGAGTATCGAGAATCTTAAATTTCTTTTCTTTGGCGGATATAAAAAGGGGGTTGGTATAGACTCTGGTGCCTTAACACCCATAACTCAGAAGTAATGATTTGCCAGGGTAGTGAGTGTAAGGTTAACAGCCCCCAACTGCCTCCAGAATGCAGCAGCTGGGTAACCCTTCAGGAGTGCTGGTAGAATTTCTTAATGAAAGGACACAAAAAGCCTGATTCTGCAGTTCGCTCCTGGAGTGACATCCATTTGAGTTGTCTCCTTCTCTGCCTCAAGGAGGCCTACCGCAAGGAGTGTCTTGGTGAAGACATTGTGATTTCCTGAACCACATTTTCTTACCTCCCCTTTGAGTCATGGAATAGTATCTTGTGGAGTGGGGAAACAAATTCCTATGGCAGATAGGCTCTTGCCATCTTGTTCACTCCTGATAAGCATCTCTTTTACCTTGGGTCTAAATAATGTAGAACCATCAAAAGCTGCATCCAGGTATGGCAATGCATGGTAATGTCTGTATCAGCTGCTCTTGCTGTGCCATTTGCTGTGTTTGATAGCAGTTGCATGGCAACATTAGAAGTAGATTAAAGGGTAGACATTTGGGCTCCACTGTGTTTTAGAAATCCAATGATAAGTTATTCGAAACAGACCTGGATATCTTCTGATCAAGTCCCTTTGAAAATGAGTCAAATGAGCAAGGTAATTCAGTGCTCATTGCAAAAGTCACCAAAGTATAAGTCCATTTCCCCCTCTCCTTAGGCAGTTCTTTCTTCAGTGTCCAATGCTAGCACCATGGCATCTACTGGAACACCTTTAGACCAGTGTTTTCCCACTTTGGGAGTCAATAGGATTCTGTCCATTTCTTAGGGATTGGCTCTGTAAAATCAGGGTCCTTCCATGCCCTCTGCCTTAACATCTATCAATGAATCAGGAGGGGGAACCACCCCTGAACCAGATAAGACCCAAAGGCTTCAAGGAACATGGACTCATCCAGAGAAGGAGTTTCAGTGGACCATCCCCCAGAAAAGGAGTTTCAGTGGACCCATCCCCCTTCTGCTTCATCAATCCCAATATGTCTGCAAATGTGATCTGGGGGGATCTGGAGGATTCTTCTCCCTCATCCTAAATCTGTGTCCTCAGTGACTAATGAGAGAAGTCTATGTCTTGTCTCCAAGCTAGGAACATGTTGCTTGGGGTTCTGCTGGAGACAGATCACAATCAGACTAGAAGCTTGAGTTTTCAGCTTTCTCAAAGCCTATGAGTTCTGACTCTCCCTGTCAACCCAAATGAGAGCAATGAGGAATAAGTTTCCACTGGGTATCGGGACACACACAAATTCAGTGCATGCACTTGCCTTCTTGTTCCAGACAAAGACCTTTCCACAGCCTCGAAAGCCAGCTCTACCATTTCAGCCAAAGAAGTACTTCATGTGTAAACTGACTCAAGAAGACTTCTCACACCAATGGAGATCAGCTCTGGAGGAGGCACTTGGACCTGAGCTGTCAAGTGCTGAGGCACCGAGGGAGAGAAACAGTACAGAGAACTTCAGGGCTGGCTGCACTGTCAGCACTCCAACACTGACACTTTGGCTCCGAGACTTGTCTTGACCTGACTGCATCGGATTCGAGAGAGTAAGGGATGTAGTCGAAGTCATAGTCTCTTGGATTGTCAGATCTGACCAAGGTATGCTGGAAGGGTTAGAATGCATCAGAACCAGATCCTAATAATGGACCGGTAAAGGAGCAAAATGTGGCAGGGTCGATAGGCCTGTTCTCAGCCTTCTGGGGATGATATCAGAAGGACCCCAGTTGGATCTGTGTCCTCAAAAAATTTCTCATTTGGTCAACTTCCATTTCTGTGAGACTTCTGGTGGATCATCCTTCCCAACCTCACTGAAGAAGTTATTGTAGTGAGTCTTGAAGGCAGTTTATATATTGTAGGATTAGTGAATGTAACCAAGGGCTCACTAGCTCCAGGCAAAATGTAGTTCTAGGGGAGGGAGCTCAGACTCAAGTGGCAGGTGGAGCCAACTGCCTCAAAGTTTTAAGCATCAGACCTGACACACTAGATGGATCTGGAGATCTTTTTCTTGATTTTTCTATTCTCTTCTCTACTGATCACTAAAGACTTCTCTCAGTGTTTTTCTTTACGCTTGTCCATATTTTTCTTCTTCTTCTTTTCAGTACTAGGAGAAGCAGATGTAGATCTTGTGTCAGAATACATA